>NW_015552666.1:904656-904963 GCF_001515605.1 Sinocyclocheilus anshuiensis
AAAATTGAAGGGGGTCTGAATACTTTCCGTACCCACTGTATAAATAACAGAAATAATCAGCAGCAGAAACTGTGAAAACCGCAATACCCCAAACTTTTGGATGGTAGTGTAAGTAGAATTTAATAAAAAAAGTAAAAAGAAATTCAAGCTTTTATTCAGCAAAAGTGACAGACACTTTTAATTAAAAAAAAAATTATATTTCAAATAAATGCTGTTATTTTGAACTTTTATTCATCAAAGAATCCTGTAAAAAAAAATCACTGTTTAAAAAAAAAAAAAAAAAAAGTTTTTCAAATAGGGCGCCCCA
>NW_015552666.1:905150-916841 GCF_001515605.1 Sinocyclocheilus anshuiensis
TTATCACTGCTTAGAATACTATGAAATATGTTGCGTGCCTTATTCTGTGTAAGAAGCCACATCATCTCACAGAAGGATTTATTTCAAACACTCGACTGACGTTATGAAGTGAGTTTGGAGTAAAAATATGTTATTAAATGTGGTATTTTCACATGCTTTCAGATGGAGCAGCATTTACTTCACAGAGCCGTAGTTCACTGAGAAGCTATGCAAACAGCGGTCATTATCGCGAACGATTTCTTCGATTTTTTTGCGTAACTTGTCAGTGAACTACGGCTATGTGTAGTAAATTCTGCTCCATCTGAAAGCACGTGATGATGATTTACTGCTGATTACAGAACCGGCTTTACTAACAAAATGCACATGACAATCGCATTCGATTAATCGTGCAGCCCTATTTTCAACACCGATAATAGTAGAAACCATTATTAATAATTAAGCACCAAATCAACTTATTACAATGATTTCTGAAGTATCATCTGACACTGAAAATTGAGTAATGGCTGCTGATAGCTTTGCCATCACAGGAATAAATTACATTTAGAAAAAGAAAACAGTTCATGGTCCGAGTGTTTGTTTTATGAGAACTGACCTGTGTATTTTGTAATCTCGGGGGACACACTTCTTCATCATTTTCAGAACATCGTCATCAGCATCACGGCAATGTATGACAAGAGGCTTCCCGAGGGAGACGGCCAACTGCAACTGCCGTTCAAACACCTTGACACACAAAGACACAAATGTTTCAAAAAATAATATATTCTAGCATAATATAAAAACAGTTGGAAGTAATCATCCTGTTTGCCATACCTCTTTCTGCTTCCTTGAGTCTGTGGAATTCTTATATGAGTAATCCAAACCGATCTCTCCGAATGCAATGGTTTTAGGGTGACGCATAGCACCCATGATGCTTTGCTCATGAGCATGGTTATACTCCTTGGCAAAATGCGGGTGGCAACCAAAGGCTCCCCACACTTTCTCCTCTTCCAGTAGCCCTTCCCAGATGGCCTCTCTCTCAGTGATTCGTGGGTTGCAGAAATCTGCGATACAGCCCCTAAACTCCATTGGGAAACTACTTGCATACTTGCTCTGAAACTTTTGGAAACTTCCCCGGAAACCCAACTTCCCATAGAGCATGTCAAGGTGACAGTGCGTGTCAATAAATCCTGCAGAATCTGCTTTTGAGTTCAAATCTGACAGCCAAAGAGGCTCCGAGCCAACAGATATCCTGCGAGTGGCACCGTCCGCAGCAAGGAGCATCTGTGAGGATGCGTAAATATTTGATTCTGAAGTCCTGCGTGTAGTAAGAGGAGAGTAATCCCAGTTACCAGGGGTAGATGGAACGGAGGCAAAGGTTCTGAGCCCGGGGAAAGCATCGACCAGTGTAGAAGTGCTGATGATAGACTGTTGTAATTTGAGTGACCGCCTAACTGTCCTACAACGCGAGTAGTTCTTGGGTGGCTCGAGGTCAGAGGCTGTGTTCTGAGGTGGAAGCTCTGACAAGAGCTCCATATCCCTGGCTGGGATTGTTGGGGAAGTGTCACAACCTTGTGGCTCCAGTTTCCACAGGGCTTGTGGGAATATTGAAGGCTTTAAAGCTGGTGATGAAGAGTAAGGCTTGCATTCCAAAGGTGGAGGAGTGTCACTGAAGTCCACAAGCTTACAATCCCTTTTAAGCTCGGTTGTTTGTCGCTCCTTTGGTTCCAAAGACTCATCCTGTGAGAAAACTTCAACCTGCTCTGAGTCCTCAACATCTGACCAATCCGGCGATTCTGGACGCTTTAGGATCACACTCTGTGCACAGAGACAAAGTCAGTATCAATTCTCTTAAAAGACATTTATAATAGTGCAGAATAGCCATGCTTTATATAGGACTTCATTTATTATATAATCGAACAGTTCAAGTTTTTGGATAGTACGATTTTTTAAATGTTTTGAAAGTCTCTTAAGCTCACCAAGGCTGCATTTATCCGATTATAAATATAGTAAAAACAGTATTGCATGCATATTGTGAAATATTGAAAATACTGAAATGTATATAAGTTTTAATATATTTTACAATGTAATTTATTCCTGTGATGACAAAGCTGAATTTCAAGTGTGCTTAAGAAACATTTCTTATTATTATCAATGTTGAAAACATTGATTTGAAAAATAGATTTTTCCCCAAATTGTCTTTGTCAATTTTGATCAATTTAAAACATTCTTGCTGAACAAACATTTAATTTATTTTAAAAAGTAATAAAAATAATAAATAAATAAATAAATAAAATCAAAAATTGTATCCATTACCGTGGTGTCCAGCTTTATTTCGGTCCCATCATCTTCTGCGTCTATGAACTCCAGAGGGGGAGGCCTATCATCTGTAGTCGTGATCAGTAGTTCATTCTTCTCACTGAATGAGCAGCAGTCAAGCTCAGAGGTACTTTCCTCCTCAATTGCCTTTATAAGCTTGTCTGGGGTTTTCTTTGCAGATAGACTTTTAGGCCCACCAATTGATGACTTTTTGTTTGCATCCCCCATTGCATCATTCAGTGCTTTGAGGAGAATGACTTTCTGCCCTTCTTCAGGACTCCTGCGTTTCTTTCCAGCAGAAGGAGGTGAAGGTCCAACAGAGGATTGTTGTCCTGAAACAGTGTCTTATATGTCACACACAAAACACAAATCCAGTCAAATATATGCAATTTTTAAATACAGATATTTCTACAATTAAAATACACAAACATATAATTATTATTGTTACTTACCTCACCAGGACTCTTTTTTCTTGACAGTGCTCCGTGGCGTCCAATCAGTTTTAACCGTATTTTGGGTGTACTGCTTGGAGTGCTGAGACACATGTTCCCCATGTCGCCCAGTCCAGCTGACCCAGTAGATGTGTTGAGTCCAGGAGAGCTAACCTCACTCATACCACCATCCTGACCATTTCCATCCCAGCATGTTGGCTGTGCCACACCCACACTGTTCTTCATGAGCTTTCTTGGGGATTCCACATTCAGCCATGTAAACTTCACCTTTTCCCTTTTGTGGTTCATCGTACTAGGACCTTGCGAACAAAGGGAAATTTATACATAAAAATACACAATAAAAAATGAGAAACACAAACAGATGCAGCCGTTTCTAAACTCTATCTGAGAAGGATTCACTTGCAGGTTCTTTGAGAAAACAGAAAAGGCAAAACTCAAGGTGGAGATGGACTTCAACAACCAGATGCGCTTACAAAGAACTCTGACGCTCCCCAGGTAGCCAGCGGAATCGGGCCGGTTGCGGCTAAGTGTCGGCTCACTCGGCTGTGTGTCGGCAGCGGCTCGCCAGAAGTGAGCCGGCTCTGGCCCAGTAATGGTTGCCGGATTTGGCTAGGCTTTGGGTCTGTGGATCTGGCCCGATTCTGGTTGAGAATCGGCACATTTAGCCACATTCAGCCTGACTATGGGCCATAAGTGTAAGTCCCAAAAATGTCAAAAATTCAGGTTTCACTCCTTGTGTGAATATTTGGTCCCCACAATGGAGATCTCTCTCTCTCCAACCGTATCTGGCCCGAGTTATTTCTTCCGGCTTGCCGGATTTGGGCCGTTATCGGGCCAGATCTTTTTGGCTACCTGGGTCACTTAAGTTAAATAGGGATTAATATTCATTCAATATTTACGTGTTTAAAAACTCCGTAGTCAGCAGATAGGCATTTCCTGTAGGTTAGCTCAAATTTAGAAACACATCGACGTCTCCTTTATACTTATTTTTATACATTAATAAATAAAAGGCATAAACCTGCATACGATGTAAAACACGTTAGCATGTTCATTTAAAGCGCTATTGGTTAATTACAGATGCTAATAATTAGCAAAATCTCATGTCTGACCTAAACCTGTGACCCACGCGTCAGAGCACATAACGAAGATCACAAGAACGGAAAACAGTCTGAAAGTGAGTAATAGTGTTGATTAAACCCGTTTTAGTTCAAGCAACGGCAAAGTTAATATTACAAATCTTAAGACCTGCACGGATGAAGAACGTTCAGGTGGATCACGTACGTAATGTAATTAGCGATGCGTTCACTCCTGTCAACACTCAACTGGACCCAGACGGCGTTGCACGATGGTGAACGCTGTTTGAGAAAGTACGAAGTATGGAGTGTGCACCTGTTTTTATACAGTCTATGGCAGGGGTGTCCAAACTCGGTCCTGGAGGTCCGGTGTCCTGCAGAGTTTAGCTCCAACTTGCCTCAACACACCTGCCTTCAAGTTTCTAGTATGCCTAGTAAGAGCTTGATTAGCTGGTTCAGGTGTGTTTAATTGGGGTTGGAGCTAAACTCTTCAGGACACCGGCCCTCCAGGACCGAGTTTGGGCACCCCTGGTCTATGGTGTGCACATATCTAGCACATATTTAAGGGGATAAGAAAATAAACATTTCATTTGACTTACAATTGCATTATCGTTTATAATTTTTTTTAGCGGTTGTATATATCTCATTATGTTTTTCCCCCCACTTAAAGTCAATTCGTGCATAGAAGACTTACAAAAAGCTCCCCAGGAAAACAAGTTGACCTTTTGTGACAACATGCCCCATTCAGGCTATTATAGGCTTTTCAGCAAAATGTAGAGTTCAAAAATTGTAAACCACAAAACAAGTCATATAAAAATACAAAAACAGCAAACCATTTTTTTGGCCAACAATATTGTAATGAATAATTTGTTTAAATTTATAACATTTAAAACTCGCCCCAGGCTTAAAGTTATTTTTAAAAAGCCTTGTCCCAAGTACACAGTTTACCATTTTGGTTAAAATCGAATAGTGTTAAATAATTCACCCTTACCTGAATGTAGGAGCTTCTATTGTGTTAACTTGTTTACCCCACAACTATTACAAAAAATAGGGGTTTAGTTTTTAGTTATTCTAATTATGGTCTTGAAGTAGAAACCAAGCAAAAACCATTGTTAGAGAAAACTACTTATATATACACATACATATATAATTACATAAATACACACATTTGAACTACGTTCAAATTAACTTTCCAAATATGAAGCTGATAAAAGAGTAAAAGTATACAGAGAACTGTAACCAAAAATATTGCAAGGCCTACCACACAGACAATCACACAAAATCTGCATTTTCTAAAGTTCTTTCTGTGGATTCAGTGCCTGTCACGGAAACCTAAAAATACCTATGTTTAAAGCGTCCATTTGCTTAAGAAATATTCCTCCTGATCTGAGGTTTATCAACACTGTATTTTACAGTGCCAGACTATATTGTCCATTTATGGTGCTGGTGCACAGGTCTGCTCAGTAAATATGCCCTCATTCACACTCATATTAATGTTCATATTTTCATCTGTTTTGCTGTTCTCTGTTCTCCAGTAACTTCTGTTCCACTCGCTGGCTAATGCGTCGTAGATCGGCGTGAATGCTGGGTCTCTGAGCAAGGTCATCTTGTAGGCAGCGGGCGATCTCCAGCCGACAGATATGTTCTCTGCGAACCAACCTCCTCACAACTTGCAGACAGCGATCTCGCAAGGTCAACACTGGTAAACACAAATATAAAGTGGAAAGTAAATCTTAGATTAAAAAAAAAATTCAGATTCTGTTTGATTAATGATACCATAATTGACCCTTCGCTGGGAGTTTGATTGACATGCAATTTGACCAATCATAATGCCGAATCTGCCATTTTTGTCCAACAAACAAACCAGACAAGAGAGTAGATTAATGACGGTGGACTTGAAAAATGGTGTGTATTAACGTCTTGCAGCAGTTGAAACAAGATACCTTCTGATATTCATTCATGTTTATTTTGTGTTATAACTAGTGAAGAGGAAGAGATGATTGGTTCACGTGCCACTTAAACTGAGGCACTTCAGCAATCTGTCACGTCACATTAAAGAGCCACGAAACGGTATTAATTGTTTGAATTTCTTAAATAATGACAAAATTTGAAAGCTGAGTCTTTGTTTCATACCTAAAGTAACCTGCTCTTTTTCACTGCGTGAGAACATGATGTCTAGTGTGAAATGCCATGGCTTGTCAAACATAACAACAGTTATGAGGGGGGTTCCCAGAAAATGTCATATGCAATGCTTATTAATACAATTATCACAGTGATCTCAATATTAGTGTAAGAATTCTAATTTATAAAATGAATGGTCAATTGGTTATCAGTCTGAATGAAAAATGTATACCAGGCAATGTGATGTTGGCGATTGAGACTTGTCCATTTTCAAGGTGAGGTGGCAAATACATCTCTTTATTATTGACTACCATTGGATCATCAGTTTCTGCATCCCGAAACATCCATGGATGTCCTGACAGAAACAGAAAAACAGAATCAGAAAGATTTGTTAAAATAGATCATTGCACTACTTAACCCATATTCAGTTACATAGACTATATATTTCAGATAGTCCTTTTTTGGCATTAATAGGTAAAAAACAAACAAACATGAAACTAAGATGTAAATGGATTCGAATCACTTACAATGGGGTCAGGTGTTAATTTTTAAGTGGTTTCTCCGGAGACTAAAAATCACTTTTGGGAAAACAGCTCAGCTGTGTCCATGTACGCTTTGTTAGTTCATGCTATCAAACCAAACACTTTGGTGTTCTGAACAGTTTGTTTTGCCTGGTGCAGAACATTTTTGTTGAGCCATTTTGTGCATTGACTGGCATAAAACATGGATAAGGAGTAGCAGGCTGAAAATAGTAGCCCTAAACAAGTCAAACGTCTCAGACAGTAATTTTCCAAATGTATTTAGACCATAATACAACAATAATCGTACGAACCCACATAAGTTTCCATTCTTTTTCCGGTGTACGGCTGAATATCTACGTATGGCTGCGGCTCCCCACGGAAGTTGATCCAGACGGGCTTTACAACTCGCGGACTGCGGTTACAGAACACCACGTGCGCCGGTATCCGGCTAACCAGAGATCGGACCAGCGGCAGCGGTTGCTGCTCCTCCGGAGATTCCTGAGGCATCGTCAAAGACAGGACAAGACCAATTCAAAGATACGAACACTAGCCACGCTTCATACAAATAAATACACAAACTAACGTTAAAGTTCGCTTCTACATAGGTAGAACTCATAAGCCATGGCCCAAAGCATCAGGGAATGGAGGGAACAGAGTGTGTCCGTGACTGTCAACATTTGTCTGTACAGCTTGTCGTCGTTTGTTGTGATTGCGTAATCATGTGAGAGCCAGTGAAGAAGACAGCGCGGCTCGTAGCAACACCTCCCTCTGGTGGTTTGTTCGGGAATGAAAACATGACGCATGAAATATGTCTGTGCTCGAAATGAAACATTGAATTATTACAATACTGTTTACGTCTCTTTAAAAAAAAGTGGCATATGAAATAGTAGGAATTAAGCAAAACAGACGTTTCAAACTGTAGTATTGTGATCAAACTATGGCAATGTTTGGATTAGTAGACTATATTTCTACAGTATAAACAAGATTTTTAATTAAAAAGTATTTTAAACAAACATTTCAGTATCACATTACAATAAAGTCTCACTAGTCAACATTAGTTTATGCATTAGCTAACAATTTGAGCAATAAATTTGTAACAGCATAGTCTTTGCTAATATTAGTTAATAAAAATACAACTGTTCATTGTTAGTTCATGTCTGCTCAGGTCCATTAAATATTAACAGATAATTTTATTTTAATGATGTATTAGTAAATGCAGAAATTAACATTAACGAAGATTAATAAATGCTTTAGAAATATTCTTGTTAGTTCATGTTAGCTAATGTTAACAAATTGACAATTCCAAATAGAAATTTCCTTGAAGAACAGATTAAACACGCTGTGACTTTTCAGAAGCGGTTTATTGATGAGAATTTATCAGTACTGAACAGTATTTAATCTCTTGAACATTACAGATATGCAAGTCAGTGTGTATCATGTGCGAGTGTTTTCTTATTATTACATCTATGTAACTGACTAGTGAAGAATGAACATGTTTGTGTGCTGATTTTCTGTGTAAAGTGTGTATTTTGCACGCCATTTAATGAACATGTGAATAGAATCTTTATATTTTAGGAAGTTTCTCAATGCAGACTGTAGTTTCTCGGCACACCAATTCTGTTCTGGATACACGTTTTTTGGCTCTCAACTCAACATATAAATCATATCATCATTCAAGTAAATGGTATCCAAATAAAACAATTATAAAGAATGAAGCAAAACAGAGAAACTGAGAAACACAAAATACCTTTTGAGAGTTGCACTTGATATTGAGTCTAAATAACATAATAGGTAACTCCCTGATATTTCCTTGATTATTGACTGCTGACAATTTTAGCCAGGAGTTGTGTGCCAAATGTACCCGACACAAGCACATGGGACATAGCATGATGGGAATTATTTAATTCAAGCAGTTTAGATCTTGTTTTGTAGAAGCTTAGACATTCAAGAGCATTTAATTGGTTGAGGTATTCTACATGACTGTTGACTATGTTGCTAAAAGTGGGCATGAAAAGACTTTTTGTCAGACTAAATGAGATCATCACATCACACTTTGATGTTAGAAATGTGTCCCTATTTTAACACAATACTCATAAACATCCAAACAAGATGGCATCTTTCTTAACTCTTATCTAGGCAGCAATAATGAAGAAAAGACTGCTAGACTGTAAATTAAGTGCATTACAACAGACTGTGATATCTTAAAGAGCCCATCTGCTATGATATTGCACGTATCAGGCTGTAATTTACACAGCACAAGGTGTGTGAAGGCAACAACTTGCACTCTGTTGTTCTTTCTACTCCTGTATATTATGCTTCCCTGTCCCCTTTTTCTTTCCTCTCCCTGTTCATGCACACATCTACACATATAAACTCACAAACACACTTTCTCTCTTTCTCTGGGTGAGGTTTTGGGGTGATAGAGGAGACCCCTGGGGGAGCAAATGCTTGTGGGCTGTAGGGTTAAAGGTCACAAGTAATCCTCAGATCACATTACAGGCACAGCAAGCGTGACCCCTCGATACCCTCCTCGCCCTGTGGGATTGTCGGTAACAGAGCAGAACGAGTCAAACCCCAGAACCGAGGTGGACTCAGATCTTTTTTTACTGCTGAGAACTTCCAGCCCATATGAGAGCCACAGGTTCTGCACTGAGCAATTATCCACGCATACCTAGGCAAAGAAATACATTAAATAAATGTAATTATACATGAAAATGGCTAATTATTTGGAGACACATTCTAAGACATAGTGATCAAACAAAATTAAAATGATCAAAAACATGTACAAATACATTGAATCTCACCCTGGAAACCAACTATGCAGTGTGGAAGGTCGTCCAATCAGGTTGAGGTTGTTGGCCTTGTAGACTGTAAGCGTCTCGTGAACATAACCATGTGGATTCACATATGCTGCCATTGGCCCATAAAGAGATAGACTAAAAACAGAGGAGTGCTGAATGAGTAACTGTTTTAATTTCAATCTTAAAAGGAAAGCTATCATATGCTTTCAGAAGACTTGGAATATTAAAGTCGCAATAAAATGGAAGTAACAACAGAGTATTCAAGTAAAACGGATTATTGAAGAAGAAAAAGTGTAGGGTTAAGACTTGGTTCTGTCATTATTTACTCACCCTTAAGTGTTTTTTTTTTTCCTACTGAACACAAAAGACGGTATTTTGAAGAATGTGAATCCCCACTGACTTCCATAGTATTTGTTCCATACTATGGAAGTCAATGAGGACCAACAACTGTTTGGTTACCCACATTCTTCACGACATCTTATTTTGTGTTCAGCAGAAGATAAAAACTCATACAGGTTTGGAACAACTTGAGTTGAGTAAATGTTGACAGAATTTGCATTTTTGGGTGAACTATCCCTTTAATATTTCAAGCATGACTAAATTGTGACTAAATTCTCAATGTTTTTTTAAAAGCGTTACTGTCTGACCTGAATATCTCATTCTTGCTGGTTATCTCTGTATCCTGGCACTGTTTACAGCAGAGAGAGGTGCACTGTAAGGAAACATGAAGTGCATAAATATTTTTTGCATTTTTCATAAACAAACTCCTGGACAAAAAGAAAGACTTATAGACAAAGGCAACCTTACAAATACACACCCTGTCCATGATGTCCAACTCACAGCGCAGTCTCTGGATGGCACTGCTAATCTTCAGTAGTTGAAGTCGCAGAGCATCATCTATTGGTAGACATGCGGCCACCCTGTACGAGAAATCTGCAGGGAGAGAGACACTCTCTTAACTACTTCACTGTGTGTGTGAGCCTAAAAGCATCTGTGTGCCTGTACCCACTGTGTACCTGTGGGATTTGTAGGCAAGGACTCGTCTTTGAGGTTTTCATCCCATTCATGGAGTTGTTTCTTTACTCTGCTCATGAGAGTTTTCTGGCGAGATACACATACACAACCATCAGTGCTAAAATGTTGTCACTGATATTATGGAAATGTTGATGGTTGTACATTTTCAAAAACATGCCAAAAGTACTATTCATTTGTAAAGAGGTAAAATTGTGGGAAAAAATCACCCCTTTAATGCTTTCAATGCAAAATAAACATTTGTAAAATTTATAATGTAAAATGTATAATAACATTTTTAATACAAGATCAAACTCACAGAGTCATATAAGGCATACACCCAGGGAGGCCACGTGGTCATACTTGCACAATGGATCTTCTTCTGTGAAAGAAGGTAAGAGGAACATTACGTATTAAGAAAAATGTGTTACTTATGATGTATAAGGATGACTTATCATTTAAAAAGTTAATATGTTTTGCAATGGCAAAACAATGATAAAGCAGAATAACTTGTCTAATTCAGTCTAATTCAATCTAAGGCAGTGATTCTCAAACTTTTTGACTCAAGTACCACCACTGTCCAACCCAATATTCAAAGTTATAGTTTTATAACCATGAAATATTGTTAACAAATACTGTGAGTGTCGATATAGCTACATTAATTAACCACAATTATTTCTGTGATTCCAGAATTTTTAAAAACTGTATGTTCTTATATAAAAACAAGTTATTGTTTTTAAAATAATAGTTAGTTTAAAACTGAAAAATTATTTCAGTTTTAATCTTGAGTGTGTTTGTTTTAGCATTTTAATTAAGTAAGACTGCTATCAAAATAATAACAATAATTAATAATAATAATTAAAAAATAATTAATAGGGGAGGTCTAATGCTATTTTATGCATGTTGAGTTATTTACTCTGTTAAAGAGTTGGATTCTCATTTTTTACAGTCTATGATTCTCATCTGATTCTCATGCTAAACATGGCCAAAGTTTCAAAAAAGATATGAATGTAGAACGGAGTATTTCTGAGTCAAATATACTCCTTCTGGTTTGTACAAGTTTTGGAGAGTTTTTTTCGAGCTTGGCTCTTCATGATGTAATGAAGGGTGGAACTCCTTGTATGGGCATTTAGCAAGAGCAGCCCATCAACGCACTTCATTCGGCTGCACTGAACGGGACTCGTTCGAGAAGAATGACTCCAAAGAAGTGTGTTTTTGGTTGTAAGGGAAAGATAACCTTGTTCAGCTTAACAAAGAATCCAGCGTTACGTGAACAGTGGATGCAGTTTGTTTTTCCGGGGCAGCAACGGAGTTTTATATTAATAATAATATATTCATTAAAAAAAATTAAAGGGGTCCTATTATGCTTTTTCACTTTTTCAACTTTAGTTAGTCTGTAATGTTGCTGTTTGAGCAT
>NW_015552666.1:916971-935046 GCF_001515605.1 Sinocyclocheilus anshuiensis
CTCAAATTGATTTGATTTTGACGCAATATTTACACTGAAGCTCGCAGGCGCTATGGTAAGGAGCATGACATTTCCCGACCAGGCGCCGGGTGGTGCCAATCACAACACACACTGCCCAGCTAACCAATCACAGCACATTTCGTATTTCAGAAGGCGGGCCTTCATTTGATACAGGAACTATTCGAGCTGTTCATGCCAGACTGGGGAGAGAGGTGTTGTAATAATGTAAAATATGTGAAAAATAATGTGTTTTTCGAACAACTTAGTATGAGAGCCTGTTCTAGTACACCCCCAAAACAAAATCAAGACTTTGTAAAAGAGCATAATAGGACCCCTTTAAGTCATCCTGCAGCCCCCTTGGAAGTTTGCTAAGGCCTCCTAATAGGTCCCCTGGTTGAGAAGTACTGATCTCAAGAGATGTGTGTTTACATCAGTCACCTGTCTATAAATCTGGCTGCACCGGTCCTGCGGTGGTGGTGTTTGTGACTGTTTGGTCTGTGGTGTGTGTATATGCAAGCGGGGCAGGAATTGCAGTGCACATAAAGGGTCTGGAAGAATCCTCTCAGGTAAAATCTGTACTTTTGCCTGACGAATCCTACAAAAAACAAAAATATTTGTGTATGGGAGTGTCTCATTCACATTACATTCTTGAATTTAATGAAAAATAGCATTGTGGCTTATTACTACAGTACATTTTGTGGACGGCACATTGTAGTACCTAGTGAAAGCATGTGTATACCCCTACCCATCTGCTTGTGTGCGTATTTCATGCACTCTGAAGCGCTGCCGTCCAATAGCTTTGATCTTCACTGTCTCTATGCCGTACTCCTGTTCCTCACGAAAGGCATAGATCTCTGCAGTCGTCCCAAATTCTGCCTTTATCTCCACTCCACTCGCATCAGAACTGAGAGAGATAGAAACACGTCAAACTACAAAGTACATGTACAAATGTAAGAAATATCAATACACCTGCAAACCCTCCACTGCAACCTGCTTGGATGTTCTCGAAGAAAAATCAAAGGTATGTGATCATTAATGTGGAGTAGCTATTATTCTGTTGATACCTGTGTGCAAGCACTGCAAACGTGCGGTCTTGGCTTATGAGGTTGCGGAACATGCTGACCTCCTGTGGTCGGAAAAGCTGCAAGGGTAGCGTCTGACCTGGGATCAGAATGAGAGCGATGTGGGGAAGGACCGGCAGATTCTGCACACTGTCCTCATCATGCAGGGTACGGCCATGAAACTCCTCCATGTCTGAGCCCAGATACTTCACAACGTACACACAAATGCAGATAAAAAAAAAATGCAAAAAAAAAAAACTTTATTTCGAGAGATTGAGATTTCACATATAGCAAAACTCTGACCATAAACTATTTGCATATAATGTGCATGCTAATTAATTCAAAATTACTTAATAAAAAGTAAAATTCTTATTAGCCTCAGGTCAAGTCACATGACTGGTGTTTAAATGTACTGATGACAGATGACACTCACAGCGTGTGAAGTTGGCAGACTCGTGTCAAAGTTTATAATACTTGGCTTTTCTGCATCCTCACCATCTCGATCCTCCGTCTCCATATCATCCTCTTCATTTTCTGTAGAAAAACAGAAAGATGAAAGATAGAGATTAGACCTAGAATATAATTTCACTTATCCCAATCAACATCACACCATGTTTATTCATTTAGGCCAGAAGAGAACTGGTTCCCCAAACTGAGCCTGGCTTTTCCCATGGTTTTTTCCCCTCCATTTCTGTCACCTCATGGAGTTTGGGTTCCTTTCCATCGTCGCCTTTGGCTTACTTAATTGTGATTTTATAGACACTTAATATTTAGTAATATTACCAATTTGACAGCACTGACACTATTGGAAGACAACATATTTTCAACTGAATTGAGCTGAATAATGACACTATTGTCTTCTGTGTTATAGCTGGGTCAAATTTGTTAATAATTCATGAATTTTACAACATCAACACTGGTATTAAACTGAACTGAATTCCTGTTTAATACTTTGAAGCTGCTTTGAAACTATCTCGATTGTATAAAACGCTATAAAAAAATAAAGGTGACTTCACTTGACTTATTATCTACTGTATTTTGTTTTATTATTTACTTACACTTTCACTTACTTGACTTATTATCTAATGTATTTTGTTTTATTATTTACTTACACTTTCACTTTGTTAACAACATCTACATTTACAACCTATTTCAACCTACTTTCGATTTCAATCATACAGAGGACAACGGGCATGCATAAAGCCAGTAATAAGCAAACAGCAAGCAAATATCTCATCTACATTCATAACGCAATGAATATAATAACAACAGTCTACTGACAATACAATAATACAACAAAATGCGTGCACACTTGACTCAAGAATGTTGTTGCAGCTATCTAAGCTACAGCTCCATAAAGTGTCGCAAAATATCTTTACTCACAAGTTTTAAATAACAAGAGCTCACAATCCTTGTCAGCTGTCATGCACGGCGACAGCTGCGGACCTGGATCTGTCTGTAAAGATCTCCCTGCATGTTCTGAGGAGGACGCACGCTTTTGATGCTGCAATAGCTCCGTGTTTATTAGGAAACTAACAGGCATACGTACCTGGCTGGAGTTGTAGTTGGTTCCCCATTTCGTCGTTAATGTTGTCGTCGCCTCCGCCCCTCTCAGCAGCCATAGCCGTGTGTTTACAATCCGCTCCCAACAAGCGCAGCACTACCGTGAAGAGATGTGCGGGAAAAAACGCACAGCGCCCTCTTGTGAGTGGATGTTAGTGGTCTAGTAATTTTGACTCATCCAGGTGAATCGAATTTTTTTAATCAGTTCACTAGAAAAATCCATTTTTAGTGCCTTTCAGTAGATGGCGACCATACAGTCTATGGTGGCGACAAATTGTGTGTGTGTGTGTTAAATCAAACTGATTCATTATACTGAGTTGTTCAGGTAACCATGGTAATCTTGATATACTTTATAAAATTTTTGCGTTTTCACAAATTTATGAAGATCCTCTATTCCCCACAAAGTCTACGTCTGAACGAAAAGAAATGCTTTGTTCGTTTATTTCGTACATGAATGAAATGAACGAGATTCATTCATTTAAAAGATTTGTTCAGATAAAAAGATTTGTTCACGAAACAAACGAGTAAAAGAGTCGTGTTAATTTAACCGTATCGAAATCGAAACGTGGGGTCATTCTTTGCTTATTATTTGCAATAAGGTAAACTTGTTTCTTTTGGTGACAGCAGAGCATTTATGTCTGGTGCTTCTGTTATGTGTATGTGCCTGTAATTGTCTGAGTGACTATTACTCAGTTCTTGGAGTGTCTTTCGCTCAAGAAAGCGTTTCACAAGCTGGCGCTTAAACACCATCCTGATAGGAACCAAAGCCCAAATGCACAGCAGGCATTCACACACATTGCTCAGGGTATGTACTTTCAAAAAAAATTTATTTACAACCTAACTGAAGTATTTCATGAATAATTTTGTTCATTTTTTCCCCCTTAGCCTATGAGGTGCTGTCAGACAGAGAGAAAAGACAAGTCTATGATCAAATCTAACTAACCCTGATCAGGACAGAAAGAAAAAGTTCAAGAAAGATGAAAATGAGGACATGGACAGCAATTCCTTTGTCGATAAAGGTACATTTCATGGTAAAAGGAGTTTCCAGCATTTTAGTTTAGAGGAGCTGCTTTATACGTTGCGGATGGATGATGACTTCTTTATGAGTGAACAAGCTGGCTATGAAGAATGGAGTTTTATTTTTGGGCCTGATGATAATGATGAAACAGTCCTCCTCTGTGATCTTTTCAACATGCTTTGATTTCCAGGGTTTGTGTATTTTGGTCAGTAATAAGTTGTATTTTTATTTATATTTATTAATTACATAAATTCTGTTTTTAAAGTCTACACAGTTATCTTGCTGCTGTGTTTATTAAATAAAACTTCAAATTAAACAAACAAATAAAAATCTACATAATTGTCATTATTTTGTAGAGAACTGCCCTTTGAGAGCTGACAAATAAAAAGCTTATTTTAACCTGAAGTGTAATTTGTTTTTACATGAAATAATTCTAAGAACATTCATTTCCAAAAAATAGCATGCTTCAGGAATTCACCCGTATGATATTTAGATTCATAAATATTATAAGCAACTTTTTTTTAATCAACATTACAGATCATAGATCTTGATTTGCTGGCTTTTATCACAATTAAGCTTTACCTAAACTGCACATTACTTGCTGCAAATAAGTTAACTATATATTAAGACACACTGATGTATGATCAAAAGGACTGATGCTCAGATAACACACAATCTTTGATAAACGTTCAACCTACTTTATCATGCTCAGCATTTCCTGCTTGAACTGGAATGGGTGGAGTGTTCAGGGTGTTTTTTCCCTTCTTTGTTCAAATGATGAACAGTGATTTTGTGTCAGTGTGTTTGCCTCCACCATTAGTGTGTCTTTGTGTGCATGTGTATGTGTCCGTACTTAACATTTGTCTACAGCAGGTTTGCTAACTGCTTACTTTAGCCTGATGGCGACAAACCTGGGTGAGTCAGACACTGCAGATCCTCCGTGTGCCAGTGAGATACCACCTCCCTCTTTTTCTAGAGTGTAAAAAAAAAAGTTTTTTTGACTGTGAATGAAGGAACCAGAATTACACATTTGGGTTATGACTAACTACAACACTTTCAGGGTGCTGAGCCTATGTGCAGTAATATGAATCAAGGATAAGAAATGTACCTTATTCATGTATATTTATGTAGAGTGTAGAGGAGAAGAGGATATTGTTAATTTTTTCCACCTTTGTTCAGTAGCCATTGCATATCCAAAAGTAGCATTCTGGAGATCTCAATATTATAATTAATATTATAATTTGACGTAATGAAGGCACCATGCATGATGTGATCCAGTGTATTATGTACACTTTCCTTTTTTCTTCTAGTTCATCACAAGTTTGTGACATTGTGATTTGCTAAAATCTGGAAGAAATAAAAAAATAAAACATTTTTGAATCCCATTCATGCTGCAATAAAGATGCAAACAGGTAAATAGTCTAATACAGAAGCTCATCTCATAAAATTCCCATCTAAATACACATTTCAGCACTCAATACCCAGGATATTACCAAATCATTTTAGAAATAAGATGGACAACTGTATACGATCTATAGCAAATAACATTACAGTAAATAAAATAAGTATAAAGTTAAAGTTAAGTATAAGTCTTAGGTTTGAAGTAGGTTGTTTACCTCTTTCATACTCTTCTCCTGGAAAACTGAATGTTCATACTAACTAACCCAGACTAATCTCAGGCTAAAGACGTTTGAGGAAGGAAGCATATTTCTGTAGAGTTGTTGGGAAAAGGTCATGGCCTTATTTAAGCCTATAGAAATGGCTTCCTACTATTAATCATACATTTAAAAATAACAGTTGCAGATTTTACTCCTGGATCAGTCTCGTCCCGCGCTCGTGCTGAGCGCCTGCTGTCCTGTACTGCTGTTTAATCGCAAAATGAAGTAAGAGAAGTAGTTCATATATAATCTCGTGTTATAATCTCGTGTAAATTCTTCCTGGATTACGACTTCATCGTGTTTGGCCTGTCATTGCCGTGTCTCAGATACTAGATGATGTTCGACAATGAGCGCAGGTGAGTTTTTAACGTGGTAGTCTTATACAGTCTATGGTGGTAGTGTGGTAACGAAAACCAATGGTAACTTTATTTAGAAAACGAGAATATGTGGCTGTGGGGAACTGAAATGTCTGAAAGTATGTGAAATAGTACTGAATTTAGAGTAGCCCACTTTTCGATATTTTAGTGCGCGTTTATTTTATTTTATTTTTTTTCAAGAAATCCACTTTGTCATTGTATTATATAGAGTAATTTACAGCTAGTCTGATTATGATTAGATTTTAAAATATTTTTAAAGATTCTGTTTGCGCCTATGTACAACGTTACAATGCTGTAAACCAAAATGCCATTGCCTGCACTGTTTTGAGCGTAACATATTAATATTTTTCTTATGAGAATGTTTCTTCTGCTATATGAGCACTTTTGACCAGTGGACGTAACATACTTTTAAATATGTGATATGTTTTGACGACATTAACAATACAATTTCCACCATAGTAAGCTGTGTTCGAAATATAATGTAGTGGAAATTACAGTATGTAAACATAGAATACATACAGTACCCTATTTTAATCGTTTATTTCACTTTGTGTAGATCATAATTCATTTTTTGATAGATTTAGTTTAACATTGAAAGTTTAGGTCTGTGACAAGGGTAAAGTGATAACATTTGTATACTTAAAAGGCAAAAAGTAGATATAAATATTGAATATGCAATTAAAACGGGTGGACAGTTTTACTGTGACCTTATAAAATAAAGCAAAGCGTTTAAATCTGTCAAATTAATGAAAATTAACCTCTTTTCAAACACCATATAATATGTTTATAGGTACAATTGTGTGTATCATATGTGATATCTGATGTCCAGCTTTTATTGTAAATTTCTATTTTTTTATATTCTATATTTTGCGCATAGTCTGTATCTTTCATCTGTAAATAGAAAATCTTAACGCATAACCCACCCTGAAAAACAATTTTCATTCAGAAATTGCTAGTAAATTTCACAAACAATTACAAAGAATCGGTAAGCAACACATTGAATAAAACATGAAATTCTGAAGTGTGATGACAGAAATAGTTTTTTCTTTTTCCAATAATCAAGGAAATAATTATTTTTACAGTGCAGATGGAACTATTTATTGATGCCCTGAATTGTTACAATGTTCAAAATGCTACTCTGCAGCAAAAAAACATTTTTGTAATTATTAATATTTACTTATTGTACTTCAGGAGCATCCCCAGGACACTTCCAGGCTGAGCCTCTTTTAAAGGGGAAATGTCAACCACCTATTCCTGAATAATTCTATGATATTCAAGAACCCAACCCAAAAATTGCATCCAAACCAAGAAAACATCTCCAGCATCAACTCAAACATGTACTTCAATATGCTTCACACTAACAAAAGCCTAAGGCCTTCAAACTCAAGAGAACGTATGACGGGAATGCATAGAAATATATAACTGGAACAGAAGGGGTCACAAGAGAGGAAGACAGAGAAAATAATACATATGGAAAAGAAAATGCAAGTAGAAGAGACAGAACCAGATGTTATTGTGGAACAGGGAGATGAGTTAGGATGCGGGGATGAGTTAGCACAGGAAATTGATTTAGATTTTGTGGAGGGTTTAGAAGAAGGTGAGACATTTATGTCAGAGGATGAGGAAGAGTCGATGGAAGAGTCTGATTCATGCAGTAAGAGAGACGTGGACGATAATATAGAGACCGAGCCGACTGAAGTAGAGGACACTGGAAAGATATCATGGAGACTGACTAAAAATGGTGTATCAACATTACATAAAAGGTCTAGTGATGTTCCGTTGGCTTCTAATGCAGTTTATGGATGCACTGTGCGCACAGACAGATTCCTGTATGATGAAATTTGCATAAATGAAACTTTAATTGAAGCATTTTACCCAAATGGTATAGTTCCAGGCAGAATGTTTTCAAGTGAAGAAGACATAGAAGGGATGTTCCCTGATATTTGTGATGCAGGCGAGGCGTTAGCAGACAAAGATGGACTTTCCGAGTGTGACCTTTTTGAACAAACAGAACCTCTCCAAATAACAGAAACAGGACAACGCCAATGGAGATGTTATGATGCTTACTTTGGAGGAGGGATCGAACTGCTCTGATTTGTCTTCTACTTCCATTGAGGAAGAGGATGATGAAATAGAGTTAGAAAATGAGCAAATGGATGAAAAAGGAAACCATTACTTATCAGATGACAGTGCATCTCAGGATCCTTCAGCTACTATTGACTCTCCAGACTGTCCTTCATCAAACAGTGGAGGTGAAACTCTCCTTGAGTCCGATCTGACTTCTTTTTCAAATTCTTCTTCTTCTTCTCAGCCATTTTTTATATCTGGCTCTGAAATGGTCTCAGATGATGATGTAGCAGATGCAAATCACAACAACTGTAGCAAATATGTGGTTAAACATGATGAAGCCATACCTACCACCTTAAATCTTGATGCTATCAACGCCCTCTCACTCATTCAACAGCAACCCGAAAGCCAAGGCCAAAGTTTACAACAAAATCAAGAAGAAGAGAGCATTGGGGAAGAACAAGAAGAAGAAGGGGTTGCAAGTGACCACTTGAGTAGATCTGAGGGAAAAGAACTCGCAGTAGATCATGTGTATGAAGAAACAGAGCCAAAAATCCAAGCTAAAGACTTCCTTCAGAACAGGAAGTACTTAATGACTCGCTCTATATCTGTGGAAACCCCCAGTAAGAGAGTTGGCCTAATGAGTAGCCCTGCAACAGGAAATAGGCGGCTTCTGCTACACCCAGGCTCCTTCTATACAGATCAGTGTTTCATCAGAGATAGTAGACCTGCACTGACAGGCTCATTAGGATGTCTTTCACAAGGCACCTCAAAATTAGCTAAAGTCACTCGAGTTGATATACCACCCCCTTTTGAACTTGCATCCATCACAAAGCGACCAATCAGAAAAAGCTCTCCATCCCTCCCGAATTAAGTCTCCGCTTCTTGCAAGAAGCCTGATTTTGGGTTCAAGCGATACCTTCTGCCATTACGATTCCTTAGGAAATCAGATCGTAAAAGCATGATGGATAATCGCTCAATCTCCTCCAGGTCCTCGTCTGAGTCAAGTCCACAAGGGTCATGCAAACGCTTGGACTTTATCAGGCATAACATGGGCAGCCCGGATTTGCAGAGCACTCCAGATTGCATGCCACCTATGTCCCCTTCTTCCTTTGTCTTCCAAAAGAATAGACAAAAACAGGGACTAAACTTGACCCTTAAAAATGATTTGGCTTCAAGCACTATTTCTATGGAACTAGGCTCCCTCTTTGAGCCCCATCCCCTTTACAAACCTCAATCTTTTTCATCTCCCAATACAGACTCTTCAGATTATGAGAACGTTCAAAATGCCGCTTCTCACTATGAGAATGTGCAAATTCGCCTCCTGAATCCAGTCATTCAGAGTCAACGAAATCAGAGTTCAACCAGTGATACTGATGGCTATGTGGATATGAGCAGTCTGCCAGGCTTCCAGGGCAAAGGTCAGCCATCTGAGCAAGAAACAGATAGGTACAATTGTTTATAGATTGATATATTGTTCAATTATATTTATGTTATTAATATAAAGCTCAGGATTAGAGAAAATCTAGTTTAGAGAAACTTGACACACTATAAACAGCATAAAAAGTTGGAATCATAAGCAAATGTGTTATTTAACATATCAAAAGCTTGATGGGCTTGAAGCATGTTAGATCTTTTGGTAATCTAATAATATAATGTTCAAACAAACAAACTTTTTTTTTTATTAAAAATCACTGGACATGAACACTGAAACGTCTTGTCATTTCTTTTAATTTGGTCCAGTGATTTTTAATTAAAAGGTGTTTTAACATTTCACAACCTGAACGTTTTAGAAAAATGAATTTACATAGACTAATGATATAATGCCATCCCAATTACTTAGATGTGCATATTACTTAGATTAGTCCTTAAAAGCTCAAAGTATTAGATTCCTGGTAACTAAATGTCTATGTAGTTTATTTATTTATTTTGTGAATGTTTCATGATTCTACTTTTTCTATTATTTAGCCTCTACACTTTCTGTTCTCCTAATGTGAGACAAGATGGAACAGTGGGTGTGTCTGTGGGTGTGGCTTGTACACAAGAGAAAAAGACCAAGTCATCTGACAAACTGGTAAGCTTATTATGAGTGTTTCTATGTGTCTTGCAAAGATTTGTTTTAATTTATTGTAACTCAGTTGCCATTTTATTTCAGACTGTCAACTGTTCCAGGGCTTTCTATAGTGCCAAAGAGCTTCTGGATCATGAGGCCCAGTAGGTCATGAAAACAACAGCTCAAGTCTGTGAGCAGATTGGCAGAAATTAATTTCATCATTGATAAACCAGTGACTATTTAGAGGGTGCAAGTTTGTGTTTGAAAAATGTCTGAATTGAACTGAATAGAAATAGCTATATTATTATGACCATGCTTCTTTTTTCTTCATTTTAAGGCATGTTAAGACTTTACAGCTTCTCTGTGAGGTGGGTCATTCATATTATTTCTCACTGACATTGTGTGTGGATTTCAGTAGAAATAGAGTTGTGTGAAATCAGAAAAATACTGATGAAGGTGAACTCTCTTATTTTTTCACTCACTTTCACACAATAGTCAGTTGAAGCGGATGAGAGGCTGATGACAGTGTGGACAGAGCTACCTGATATTTATACTCTCCACCAAAGTATCCACACATTACTGGAGACTCGCTTAAAAGAATGGTAAGACACTCTCACCCACACACATGCATGTGTGTATGCTACCTTCAATTGTTTATCATCCACAAATAATGTCCCATCTGTCATCATTTCATCTGTTTTCTGCATTTCACTCCACTCATCAGGGATCAGAATGAAAGTATTGCTGAAATCATGCTGGCAAAGAAGAAAGAGTTTTCCATTTTCTCTTCTTACATCAGTCATTATGATGAAAAATTGAATTATCTGGAGCACATACAAAGCACAGTAAGGGACTTTTTGTTTTGTGATGTTTTTGTTTTCACTGATTGACAACTTTAACCGAACCAAATCTATTCTTATTATTAGGCATGTCCATCAACCTGCCACTATCATTTAGTACATGTGTTCTACACTCTTAAAAAAAAGGGTTCCTTGAGGTTCTATATAGAACCCTGGGGTTCTGTACTTGGCCAATAGAACCTTTTACCAAAAAAAATGGTTCTATGTAGAACCCTTGGAGAGCAAAGAACCGTTTTTATTAAAATGGTTCTATAATTCATGTTTTATGACTGAAGTGTAAACTAAAGATTACACAATAATTATAAGCATATACAACACATTGGTGATAGAACCATTTCTTTTAAGAGTGTAACTGTTCTATGTGATTTGAGTGTGTGTGTTTTGTATTGTATGATTACATGTAAATGTGTTTTAGTTGTGTGTTCAATTACTCAGATGGCATGTATTTAAATATGTATCTATGTTATACACATTACATACTGTAACGTGTGTTTTGTATCTCAGCTACCAGATGCAGTGACCCTAAAAAAGCAGTTGCTGCAGGTCATTGTGCGCATCCTGCAGTACCGTATGCTGCTAACAGGTGACTTCTAAATACGTTTGAACTAATAAGTATATATCCTTATTAATTCTTATCAATTTAAATCATTTTTTTTCTGGAATTCTTATACCAAGACCTGTAGTATTGCTTAATATTGCTTTATTTTTGTTGTTGTTTTTTTTCTAACAGACTACCTGAACAACCTCTCACCAGACTCCAGAGAGTTTGAAAATACACAAGATAAACCTCCGCATTACTCACAGACAAAAGCATCTTAAAAGCTTACACTTTTTTTCTTATCTTGTTTTTTTTCTGTGTCTCTTGGATTACAGTAAACGAGAAAGCCATTTTATTTCCTAAATTAGTTTTCATCAATTTAAGAAACTGATGTTTGATTCTTATCTTGACATGTTTGCAATTACAAACGAAACCTTTGGTCTTATCTCTCAGTGTGTATAATTGATTTGCTTAGGCAACAGCATATCTCTGATCTTCTAGATAGTTTCACAAAAGGCAAATGACCTTTGACCCCATCATGGATTTTCAGTCATCTTTTTAAACAAGCCTTTCTGCATCATTTATATATGAGGATAATTTATTTATGAGGTGCTGCTTTAAGAGAGTATCTGTAAGAGAGGATGTTCTGTTAAGTTCTGCAGTGGGACATAATATAAATGTATTTTAAACGTTTTTCTAATGATTGTGTAATTGTAATATATGAAGTTTTTAATAATGTTATTGAGATGGTCTTTTTTTACGGAATATTTATTATATTCAATATTTATGTGTGTTGAAAATGTACATCTATTAAATATTAAATCTGTCCCTCTCTAACTATTACTGTCTTTCCCGTCAGATACTTTGGTTGTGGTCTCAGATATTGCTCATCATGTTAATGACAGCCTTAAGAATGGAGTGAGTATGTGTTTGTTGGCCTAATGTGCTTACAGACAGTCTATGCGTGTGGAACCAAGGCAGTATGTGTTAATGACACTGCTGTACCATGTATGGCAATTTTTGCATTCTTTTTCTCTCTGTCAGGTGGATCTCCTGCGTTTGGTCCATACTGAACACAGTGTTCTGGGTCTGACAGATCTCCTACAGCCTGGGAGAGTGAGGAATTCAATGGCTTACTGATCACATACCACTCATCCAATCAAATTTTATGCATTTTTCAGACTTTTTGGGGATTTTAAAGCAGTAATGATGAGTAAGGTTGTCTATCTGTATCTGTGCCCTAGGTGTTTGTGAAAGAGGGCACCTTGATGAAAGTCAGCAGAAAGTGCAAGCAGCCACGCCACCTTTTCTTGGTATGTGATTGTATTTTATTTACATGAATTTTTCAATTTAATTTTTTTTTGGAACAAAGGTTTTAGAGTATGAATGACTTAATGGCTGAGATGAGATTGTCAGAGTTGAGCACTCAAGAGGCCCAGTTGCTTTCTTTCTGTATAGTCTCTAGTGTCTCTCCTTGGTGTTTGTGGGCTATTTTACTTGTTTTTAGAGTTTCCTGACAGGATGTTGTTCTGTGTGTGTTTATGTCTACATGTGCTATTGTTATTGCTGTGCTGTTCTCACCCCAGAATAAGTCTGTGGGAACGGGGACAAAGCAATGTGTTGAGATAACAGAACAGAGGGTGACAGGATGGACGTGAGATGGGCTGTCAGGAATACAGTATATACTGTAGACTTTTCAGCCAGACGGACAGTTGTGCGCTGAGACTAGCACGTGGCCCCCAGAGTGCTGAACTCGGATATCCCTCATATTTTATTGCTTGAGTCTGTGACATTTCTTATGCACCATTGATTAACATTTCAGAAGACAAAATATGCTGCCTTATCAGGCAGTATCTGATGGTAGGAAGGCATGTCTGAATCCAGTGTTTGCACAACGTCCTGTCTACAAAGATTAATTTTGGTTGTGTTTAGCTGTATAGATGTATTCTTCACTGTATATGCGCAAATAATCATAATGCGCAAATGATTTGGCAGTTGTTTGAACAAATAAACAAATACAGACTGAGTAATTGATAACTAATGATTCTATTTCACAGAGAAATAAGTATCTTAGTCATCTTAGTCTTTGTTAAATCACGGCTTAATGCACGTTTGAGTTTGTTCTAAATGACTATGTTATCACACCTTGTTGTAACAACCTGCCTTAATACAAACATTGCCTGTGGTCACTGACTGACAGAGCAGTGATGCAGCAAAGCAACTTCTGGTCAAAACCAATGTCATTGCGCCCCCTTGTGGTGAACATTTGTGACAGTGACCCAAAGTAATTGTCAAGTAAAATTGTCAAAGTAATTAATTGTGCTTGTATGTTGTCAATGTTATGTATTTCTTTAACTTTTTACATTTTCAGATGAATGACATAATGCTGTACACATATCCTCAGCAAGATGGCAAATACAGACTGATCAACAGATTACCTTTGGCAGGGATGGAGGTAAAGCTTACAGCATTCATGGACACTTCTACTGTTTATTCATTCATAACGGTTCTTGGAAACCGTCTTTTCATTAATGCACCATATTTAGTGTTCAAGACACTAATTAAAAGTAGTGTGGCTATTTTTAACTAAAACTATTAAAAAACAGTTTTCATTCATTAAAAATAAAATATATGAGGTATAAAACTAATTAGAAATGTTTGAGAAAAACTTGAAATGTTGCTCTGGCAACTAAATGAAATAAAATAAGTATGTTGAAGCACTAAAATTTCTACAATAAAACGGAATAGAAAAATAAATTAAAGCTAATTAAAAAAAATAAATATGACTAATGACAAGTTACTAAAACTTAAACTGAAATTAAAATGAAAACTGAAAATATAAAAATAAAAGCTTATTCAAAATATTGAGAAATACTGTAATAGGATATAAATAATTCTTAAATAACACGAGTCGAAAGTATGCACGTAAAGCATTATTTATATAGCACCTTTTAAAACAGTGTTTACAAAGTGCTTTATAGAATACACATAAATGTCATAAATAGTAAAAACTAAAGTTAACAGTATGCGAAAATAAAATGCATACAACAAAATGAGAAAACAACTAATAATGAGAAAGGAAAAATGTGTAATACAATAGAATAAAATAACAAGAAAATAAAATGCATAAAATATGGCAGATCATTCTCCTTATCTTATTCTAGTTTGCATTTATTATATGTTTGAAAATGTTCAGAAATGTTTATATTTTGTCTATTACTCATCTTTATATTTTCTTTCATTTTCCCCTCTCCTCTTGTAGAACCTTAAGTGCCAATTCTTTTGAGCTCATTTCATTATCTGAACCCTAGACAGGGAGTGAATTATAATTATTAAATCTTTCACTTTTTTTGTCTTTCAGGTCAGCAAGCCACCTACAGAGAATGCTCAGAGTGCATTGAAGATAGACGTGAAAGATATAAGCATCACTTTGTCTGCCAAGCAAGTGACATACACAATCTCAAACACTCACTCATACATATAGTGTATTTGTGCAGTGTGACTGATGCATGTGTTCCTGTAGCATTTATTATATGTTTGAAAATGTTCAGAAATTTTTATATTTTATTTGTCTATTACTCATCTTTATATTTTCTTTCATTTTCCCCTCTCCTCTTGTAGAACCTTAAGTGCCAATTCTTTTGAGCTCATTTCATTATCTGAACCCTAGACAGGGAGTGAATTATAATTATTAAATCTTTCACTTTTTTTGTCTTTCAGGTCAGCAAGCCACCTACAGAGAATGCTCAGAGTGCATTGAAGATAGACGTGAAAGATATAAGCATCACTTTGTCTGCCAAGCAAGTGACATACACAATCTCAAACACTCACTCATACATATAGTGTATTTGTGCAGTGTGACTGATGCATGTGTTCCTGTATGCAGCTCCTGCATCGAACGAGACGGCTGGTTTGTTACACTGAATCGGACATTAGTGAACCTTGGCCCCGTATCAGGAGACCCAGTGCACTGTTTTGGGGTGAAGAAGCTTTAAATACAGTGTGATAAAATGTCAACACCTGAAAGAGTTGACATTTTGTTTCCTGTTGTGAAATTATACATGTCTTGTATTTTAGTTAGTGGATGGTCCAGAGAAGTGTCTCGGCGAGAACGCTCCTCCTCTGCTGTCTGTTTCCCAGGTTACAGTTTGCATGAACTGTCACTCACATTTCAGTCTCACAAACAGACGACATCACTGCCATGCCTGCAGCAAGGTACAAACACACTTAAAGGAATAGTTCACCTAAAAATGAAAATTTGCTGAAAATGTACTCACCCTCAGGCTATCCACGCTGTAGATGAGTTTGTTTCTTCATCAGAACAGATTTGGAGAAATTCTGTATTACATCACTTGCTCACTGGTGAATCCTCTTCAGTGAATGGGTCCATAATCCATAATGTCACTTCCTCCAGGAAAAAAGTCCATACCCTGTTGTCCTCTCACATCAAAATCTGACTGTTTTCTCTTGTAAACGGTGCTTGATCTGTGCCTATTTCTCTCCTGATTCAGACAAGACGGCTATTTCACTGGAGAAAGGACTCATGTTTAGCCAGAGTCAACGGTTTGAAGTTAAAAACCTCCTAATGGTGGATTTGTTTATTACAAGCAAGCAACAAGACATTAAATGATGGATTGGAGTCAAATGGATTACTTGTGGATTATTGTGATGTTTTTATCATATGTTTGGATTCTCATTCTGACGGCACCCATTCACTGCAGAGGATCCATTGGTGAGCAAATTATGTAATGTTAAATTTCTCCAAATCTGTTCAGATGAAGAAATAAAACAAACCCATCTACTACTTGGATGACCTGAGGGTGAATGCAATACTGCAAATTTTCATTTCGCATAGAGAACCACTCATAAGCTTTATTTATTCAGATTTTCTCATCTTATATTGCTTATAGGTTGTCTGCAGAGATTGTTGCAGGAACAAATTCCCCCTCAAATACATGAAGAACAGACGTGCCAAAGTGTGTGATCATTGTTACAGTGAGCTGCGTAAGCATGGTACAACCACAATATCTTTCATTAATTTAAAGTAGTTTTGTTAATTAAACATAGTTATGCTTGACTCTCCTCATAATTGTGTGTACATTTGTTTAAAAGATGCTGCCACACTAACAGCTCCAGTCGACCTCTCTCTTCTGTCTTCCAAAACATTCATCCATCGAGTCTGTGGAAGAGCCGCAAAGGCCAACTGTCTTTCAACCAGGTATCCCATAACCTCTGGATTAATATCTTTGGACTAAATATTAGTCCGGTGGATCACGTTTTACTCTGATATCTCTCTGAAATGTTTTGTTAATAACACACATTTTTTTTGTCTACTGTATAAATGGCATCATGTTGTTCTCAGTAGTCGTTTATCATGTCATACTCATGAGTGCTATTAAAAGTGTTTTATTAAGTGTTGCTATTAAAAGAGTCTTATTTTAAGACCATTGAGATTTTTGGCATGGACTTATTTTCAATGAATTACATCCCCTTCCAATTTTTATTCATTTAATGTTTTATTTTTTTCCTTTGAATTTGGGGTGAAACACCATGTGTTGTTGCCTAGGAGACAGTGCCTGAGGGGGGGATGAGTGGAACCCTGCAGAGGTGCAGAAACAGCAAGAGAAGTTGGAGAAGCCTGTGGTTCCTCCTAAAAGATAAAGTTCTCTACACATACCCACAGCCTGAGGTAATGCACACAGTCACGTTTTTGCACACATTAACTTGCAACATGCAGCTCCTAATCTCTCCCTATGTCGTCTTCTTTTATATAAGGAGAGGGTTGCATGCGAGACCCTCCCTCTGTTGGGTTTCTCTGTGAGGTCAGAGATTGAAGGGGAGAGCAGCATGTTTCAGCTGTACCACAAAAGCACTCTCTTCTATACTTTCAGAGCCCAGGACAGTCACATTGCACAGAGGTTAAAACACATATTACATTCACACAATACATTATATATCAATTTATAATGTGTACATATAGTATTGGGGTTAGTAAGTTTTGTTTATTTTTTTAAAGAAATTATTACTTTTATTCAGCAAGGATTCATTAAATTGATCTGACAGTAAAGATGTTTATCATTACAGAAGATTTCAAATACATGCTGTTCTTTTGAACTTGCTATTTATCAAAGCAACCTGAAAAAAAATGTATCACCATTTCAAAAATATTAAGCAGCACAACTGTTGATAATAATAAGAAATGTTTCTTGAGCACCAAATCAATACATTAAAATGATTTCTGAAGGATCATGTGACATTCAAGACTGGAGTAGTGACTGATGAAAATTCAGCTTTGAAATCACAAGAATAAATTACATTTTAAAATACATGTAAGAAAATTTAAAATCTAAAGTTTGTAATAATTCACAATATTAATGTTTTAATGTATTTTTATCAAATAAATACAGCTTTTTGAGCATAAAAGACTTTTTCAAAAACATATAAATATATATTTTGTTCTGCTATTACATAACATGAAAATTCTGTTCTGTTCTAGGTGGGTCAATGCCATGGAAGAGGCTACAGTCCTGTAGCATCAGCTGTCCTGCTTTTCTCTTCTCATATGAGCAATTAAATATGTTATTGATCATTCAAGAGCAATGCATTTTCACATCACATTCAAAAATCACTACTCTGTGTGACTGGGAGTGTAATCAACCATCCCTACGCTAACGTGACGCAACAGACATATTTTTGGAACACCAAGGGAACAAAATGCTCACACTCAGACATTTATTTTGTGCCAAATACTTCTTCCAAAGACCTCGTTTAGCTGTGTGTGGACACACTTTAAAGGCACACTGTAGCACTTCCAGCTGTCATTTAAATAAGAACATTTTAGAACCAGTGAGATGTTACTTAACTTAACCATTATACAACA
>NW_015552666.1:935276-939902 GCF_001515605.1 Sinocyclocheilus anshuiensis
ATGTATCCCCAAATTGTAAGTCGCTTTGGATAAAAGCGTCTGCAAAATGACTAAATGTAAATGTAATGTAAATGTAAATAATTAGCTCTGTAACTTTTCTGAACCCCTCAACGTTTTTTAAGTTTTATTTTCAACCACAGCCAGGTTGAGTCCACTGAGAGTGAATTTTAGAGATGCAATTCTGTGATTAAGTATCTTTAACTCAGTAATTAAAGAGTGTATTACAGATTGAGACTGTGTGTGAGGGATATGAAGAAAAAGGGAGGGCTGGCATTGCCCTGCTTTCACATCCCCAGGAGACGATGTGACCCAGAACAGAGTGAGTTTGTTTTCTGGAGTACCTGAAAGTTACGGACACCTTGTCCCAAATAGGAGACACATTCATCATTTGAACCCCCTCTATCCCTTTCTCTCCATTTGCTATATATTGCTATATATATATATATGAGATCCAAATTAACCAGGTTTATGTTGAAAATATGCTAGGCTGTAATCAAGTTCATTACTGAGCTGACGATATGCGATAAAGGCCTACACTCACATGCATCTTCTATCAATTAATCATCGTTCTTTCTTGTTAGATAACACATTTGCATATTCAGAAACTCTGAAAAAATGTAAAAAGCAAAAAAAAACTACTAAACATCACAACAACATGTGGCAACATTATAATTTTTGCACCAGCTTGAACTATAAATCCAGCATATCAACTGGCAAGGTTTTTGATATGGCACATATGAGATGGCTGGACATTGTGAAGCATGCAGCTGATGCTATCTAGGTTGCTTGTTTTGCAGCAAATGAGGACTAATTGTTCTGGGGGGGGGTGGGGGTGGGGGGTGCAGTTATGCAGTTGACGCCACTGTACACAGTTTTACCTAGAGATGGTCAGTATTTTAATTACATGTATTTAAAATACATATTTAATTACAAAGTAATTTGAATTTTGCTGGACAAAAAAAAAATCTAATGTTATTTGTAATTAAATACTTTGAGAAACAGTATTTTGTATTTGAAATATTAAAATACTTAATCCAGTAGGTCATTTTATTCTCAGATAATACAATATCTTTCTTCACCTGTTTTAATAGTAGCCTACTGCCAACACATAGGCGGAGCGTGTGTAAGGCGGCCATGGGGATTTGGGGCAAAAATGGCCCTGTCCGGCCGGAGCGACGATTCAAAAACATGAAAACCCATTACAAACGAGGCATTTGTGGAGGACCAAACAAAGTAGTTTCTAGTAAGTCAAACCGTTGCAGTCTGTCAGTCCTATAATGTCAGTGGATGGGAATCACAGCTTTGAGAGTCATAAAACATGCAGAAACAAAACCAAATTAAACCCTGTGGCTCGTGATGATACATTGATGGGTAAAGACACAAAACAATCGGTCTGTGCAAGAAACTGAACAGTATTTATATCGTTTTTTACCTCTGATTTTCACCCAGAACGATCGTTTCGTGTCTTTTCACATCAATGTATCGTCACGAGCCCAGGGTTTAATTTGGTTTTGTTTGTGTATGTTTTATGACTCTCAAAGCCGTGATTCCCATCCACTGATATTATAGGACTGACAGACTGCAACGGTTTGACTTAAAAATCTCCGTTTGTGTTCTACTGACGAAACAAAGTCACCTACATCTTGGATGCCCTGGGGGTAAACAGATAAACATCAAATTTTCTTTTTTGGGTGAACTATCCCTTTAAACTCGCGATAGATCAATGTTAGTGATAATGTCACTTTCTGTATATAATGTATTCGCTTTTTGAATAACCGTGTAAAGGAAACGTTATATAATTATCAATTTCTAACGTTTTTATTAAATTGTAATCACGTTAAATACAAATTATGTCCCATTAAACATTTTTTTAGTTAGCCTTACCCTGGAGTTGGTTCACCCTCCGCCTATGCAACTATAGCCTGTCACAGTTTTTGGCTAGATGCAAGTGAATCATATGACATCCTGTTGGATCCATAGGCAGAGTCTTAAAGGGATAGTTCACCCAAAAATGAAAATTCTGTCATTAATTACTGGGCCCCGTGGAATCAGGGTCCCCATCTGATATTGACGAAACATATTTGGCAAACGCTCCAGTGTGTATTTGTGTTCTGGAGAGCTCTGCAAGCTCACGAATCCTCTCATTAAAAGTGTAGATACAATGTAAATAAGAGATTAATTGTGCAGTGTAGAGAGCTTCAATGATTAACGGGACGTTGTGAGATCGCGATGAATTGAAGTGACAGCTTTTAGTGACAGCTTTCCCATGCATGCTGGTGTGAACTGCCGCACACTCGAATAAATGCACAAATGCGATGACTGGAGATTTTCGCTTAGAAATTTGCTTAGGGCCTCCAAATCACTAAGTCTGCCCCTGCTAACTTCTTTCATCTTCAGAACAAAAACTTTCTGTCCCTCTACAGTCAGCCATGCAACTTACACATTCAAGGTCCGGAATGGTAGGACAGATATCTTTAAAGTACTCCATGTGACTCCAGTGGCTTAACCTCAATTTTATTAAGCGACATGAGTGCTTTGTTTGCACAAAAAATAATAATAATAATTTACAACTTTATTTATGAAAATATTGTTCTGCAGTTCATGATTTGTGTTCGGAAGAGGAACAGGTCTTACAGGTGTGAAACGACAAGGTGAGTAATTACTGACAGATTTTCCATTTTTGAACCAAGCCTTAAATTTTTCCATGGTTTTATCTTCCAACTGGAGAAAAAAAAAAAAAAGAAAAAAAGAAGAAAAAAAAGAAAGAAGCTGTTTTGGTGCTCAGTGCAAACTGACTAAGTATGTATACTAAAATATATACTATCAGACATTGCTCACTCAATGTTATTAGTTACAGGACAGAAGAAAATGCTGTGCTACTCTTGAACTTTGCTTGCTAACTGACAAGTGATGTTAAGTTGCTAGCTAAAGTTAGCTACTTGTTTCTATGGACAAAATGAAACTCAGGGCAGTTACGCTGGGAAAATCCAAGGAAAACTATCATAACAGTGTAATTTTAATGAACTCATCTGTTGACATGATGTCGGTGAATCACATTGGCCATCGCTCCCTCGCATTAGAACATGAGCAAAAAGTTGCTGTCCACGCAGTTAACTTAATGGCCACCGGTGTCGCTGTAAGGGTTTCTGAATTCTACATAGAGTCTTTTAACAGCTAAATATCAGCATTTTCAGGAGTTAATATTTATTTATTTGTATTTATTTATTTAGTCATGTAGCAGACGCTTTTATCCAAAGCGACTTACAAATGAGGACAACAGAAGCAATCAATTGTAGTATTAAAACAACTAAAAACAGATCCACGCGATACAGAACGAGACCAAACGTGATATCAGCACGTCTCCACACACAGTTTTTTTATTTACAGTGAAATAGCTTGAGACATACTCTTGAGTAGGACTAGGCAGTATGACAATACAGTTTTGCAGGACTGCGTAATTTTTGACATGCTGATAAAGAAATGATAAAGGAGCAATAAAGAAACATGAAAAATAAAAGCATAGACATGCTTGATGGTATTCAAGTAAACACAGTTGGTTGTGTCTGAAGTGAACATAAGAAAGTAGAAGAAATATGGATCAATATATTGGATATATTGTCTAGTGTTAGGGTTAAAGAATATGTTGTTTATAAGTTGTTCAAGGAGGGGAAATAACTTTTTTCTCTTATGTGTGTATCTAACTCCAGTATTGCTAAATGTAATGGCATTGTCTCTTGCACTTCAAATGATTGCTTGTAAATATTTTTTGTATTTTCAAACTGCAAATTACTTGTATTTTAATTAAATACATTTCTCACACCAGTATTTTGTATTTTAATTAAATACATTTGATGAGAAATTTTGTAATTTGAAACGAAATACTTTTTTATGTACTTGTGCCCATCTCTGATTTTACCACAGGTTTACAACAGGAGTTATGCCTTATTCAGCATAAAATCATTTGCAATCAATTTCACTTCATGAATGCAATATATTTATAAGAGAAACAAGATATTGAACGAGAAACGTGTAAACGAGTTTTATTTTATTTAATATTATTTTATTTTTGTTTATTTTATACCTTGAGAATGAAAAGTGGGTGTTCCATAACAGAACGGACCAGCAGTTTGGCGTGGTTTCTGTATGACATGTAGTCAGTGGGAGGTGCTCGCAAGCCAGAAGTCAAAAGAAAAGTAGTTTCAGAGGGGTATTTTACTTTAAGACTATAAAGTAAAGACAGGCAAGAGCGGATTCCAAATCTTCAATACTTATCTTGCTGGATCTGTCCGCTGCTTTTGACACGTTAATCACCAGATCCTCCTGTCAACCCTATTGGCAAAGGGCATCTCAGGAACCGCACTCCAGTGGTCTTACCTCTCAGATAGGTCCTTCAATGTATCTTGGAGAGGTGAGGTGTCCAAGTCGCGACATCTAACTACTGGGGTGCCTCAGGGCTCAGTTCTTGGACCACTTCTCTTCTCTGTCTACATGGCATCACTAGGTTCTCTCATTTAGAAACATCGCTTTTCATATCACTGCTATGCTGATGACACTCAACTCTACCTCTCATTCCATCCTGATGATCCGACGATAGCTGCTCGCATCTTTTGTCTAACTAACAGACAT
>NW_015552666.1:939913-954524 GCF_001515605.1 Sinocyclocheilus anshuiensis
CCGGTCCTGCAGATTTGCTTTATTCAACATCAAGAAGATCAGGCCCTTTCTTTTGGAAAATATTTCACAATTCCTTGTTCAAGCTCTTGCTCTGTCCAGGCTGGACTATTGCAATGCTCTCTTGGCAGGTCTTCCAGCCAGTTCTATCAAACATTTACAATTAATCCAGAACGCGGCAGCAAGATTAATTTTGAATGAACCAAAAAGAATGCACGTCACACCTCTGTTTATCAATTTGCACTGGCTACCAATAGCTGCTCGCATAAAATTCGAAACATTAATGTTTACCTACAAAACCACCACTGACTCTGCACCTCTTTACCTAAATTCATTACTTTAGACTTATGTACTCTCTAGAAGCTTGCATTCTGTAAGTGAACATCGCTATACTGTGCCATCCCAAAAAGGCACAAAATCACTTTCACTGACTTTTAAATTAAATGTTCCCTCCTGGTGGAATGACCTGTCCACCTCAATCTGAGCAGTTGAGTCCTTAGCCATCTTCAAGAATCGGCTAAAAACACATTTCTTCCATCTTTATTTGACCCTCTAACTCTAGCACTCTCTATTCTAATTCTATTCTTTAAAAAAAAAACTTGCCCCTTTTAGACTTGCACTCGATTCATTTACTAACTGCTTGTTTTCTTTAAAAAAAACTTGCTCTATTCTTTTTCTATTCTGTCTGTTTTCTTTTTATTTATTATATAATTAAAAAAAAAAAACTTGCTACGTGTACTGTGTTAAGCTAACTTGTTTTAGCACTTGCATATCATTGCTCTCTTGTTGATTTTGGTTGCTTTCATTGTCCTCATTTGTAAGTCACTTTGGATAAAAGCATCTGCTAAATGACTAAATGTAAATGTAATGTAAAGACAGCACTTTTTTGGATTCCGTGCAATTAAGAATCGAAATAGAGTCCATTTTGATTTCATAACTTAAAGGTCTTGTTAAACCAGCTCTGCATGATAAAACTGAGAGAGAGAATTAAATGCCTTGTTAAAGAGAAAATTGTTAAGGGTTGTGCTGGATGGTTCAAGATCGGAACCTACCTTTCTAGTAATGGACCTTCTATATACTTACTTCAGTTTGAGTGCATGTGTGCTTCTACACAGCCCTAAGTAGGCTTCTTCAACATACTTGACCTCACTGAATTAATTATAATTTACTGTGCTTTGAGATTGTTATTGTTAATTAAAACATCTCTAATTAGACAGTATGTAGACCAGCCCACTCCACCTTTTTCACTGAGACATACCAAAGAAAGTCAACTTATTTTACTACATTAGCCAATTAATTACTACGCCTGACTCTTGTATAGACAAATGAATTATAAATTAATAAATTGTAAATTATAAACAGGTTAATCTTTTTAGTTCATAAAAATAAATTAAAGATAGGATCATAAGATGTATGTAAAGGTGAGACATATTACAGAATACCAGTTTTTAGTCTTAGTCTGTAGACCAAGAAGATTTCACTAATGAAAGAGAGATTGAAAGAAAATCTATGTGATAGTGTGTATGATTCTGTGGCAGTGTCACAGTGACATTGTCATGACACTTTTGTGTCTTTTTTGTGTCTTATGTTCTTCTGCATTGCAGCAGAGAGATGAAGAGAGGGGGAGGAAAAGATCTCTCATTTTCCTACAATAGATAAAAGCATTATCTAATATTTTCTTGATCTATCTGAGGTAAATTACCCAGTCTAACATCTAACATTGCATGGGTACATAAATATATAAGGAATTTCTAATTTTCTACATTGTGTTAGCTGGCTTGATCTACTGTTAATACACAGGAAATAAACTCATCTCTATAAAAAAGTTTTTTGTTTTTTTCATATTTCCACTTCCCTTTTATTTGGTGCTGTTTATACACTTAAATGTGTAATTCCACTTAAAATGTTACAAAGTACTTATACTCTTTTCATTGGTTTGTGGTAAGAAGAGGAATAAATGTGGCTTCTGTTTTACTGCTGGAAACTAACATATAAGGCATTACCAATCTGTCAGACAGCTGTTTACAGAGTGTGTGTATGTGTGCATCTTTGTGGGAAAGAGTGTGTCAGACACAAAGTTTATGCATCACTATAAACTTCTTGCATCAGTACATTAAAACTAATTCATCCATGTACTTAGTTGAGCTATTTATATAATGTTCTTTTCATAAACAGAAAACAAAGACAAATGATTAAATATAATTTAATTAGTACTCTGGTTATTTTACATATAACATTACACCATTTATCTGTGTAGATCTGCTCGATCACAGATAAGGGGTAGCAAATCAGCCCCCTCACCACCTCCAATTCTGCACCAGATATCTACACACACATAAACTATGCAACATACTGTTGTTTCTTTGCTTTTTTTAAATCTCACCCACACACTTAAATCTAGGACATACACTCTACAGCACTGCGGACCAAGAGGAGGAAAGCAGGACAAGACTACAAGCACACACACAGAAGGATGTCGATTTTCACACCCAGAGTTATGTGATCTTTCAATATATGTTTTATAGGTAATATTCCATGAACGCAATATAGAAAACAGACACAGGGTCTGTTCCTCATCTCAATGCCTCTTGAGTAAACTATGTATAAATCATCAGCCAGCACAATCACGGTTTCTGGTTGCATGTGTGTCCAACTGTGGACATAAAGCTGGCACATGTGGCAAGCTGCTTTAACATTTAACGCTTAACATTAACTAGTATCTATTTTGTGATACTGGTGTTACCAGCATGCCTACTTAAAATTTTACTAGTAACTGTTCAGTGCTACTATTTAGTATGAAGTGACATGTGGCCAAGTACAGTGACCCATACTCGGAATTTGTGCTCTGCATTTAACCCATCGAAGTGCACACACACATGGAGCAGTGGGCAACCATATTGCTGAGGTGCCTGCGAAGCAATCGGGGGTTCAGTGCTTGCTCAAGGGTCTCACCTCAGTCATGGTATTGAGGGTGGAAGATAGCGCTGGTTATTCACTCCCCCCACTGACAATTCCTGCCAGACATGAGACTCGAACCCACAACCTTTGGGTTACAAGTCCGACTCTCTAACCATTAAGCCACAACGATTATGCTGCCTTCATATGCTACCGGAAATTTCCTACTTTCTTCTGAAACTATAATTACAGGTTTGTCACGTTCAAGTGCTTTGTTATTAGAAAGAATATGAATCATGGAGGATACCAGGTTTATTCTTGCCTATTTTGGGGAAATCTTATTAAGCCAAAATGTATTGAAGGCATTTAGTCATTGTGAATACATTTAAATAAAATGCAGCATCCCACTTGCTGACAACAATTCGATGGTAAATGTAACAGCAAAAGAAAGCTAGACGTAGATGTTGGTGGAAAAACGAATAAACAGTTAATCAGCCATGTTGGCGCTAATAGCCTTGTAGTTGGTGCACTGACATGTAGTGCAACTGTGCCTCCGTCAACCTGAGTTTGATTCCTGACTTGAGGTACCTTGCCACTCCTCTCTCTCTGCCCTATGCTTTCCTGTCAAAACATGAAACACATGAAAAAAGAACATAGAAATACCAGGTCCCCATTACTTCTCTTTATTTGCACTGAGCAATTTACTTACACAAGCATGTTTACATTTTCTCAGGACAGGGCAGCTCATTTCTTCTGAACATGCAAAATGTGCATTTATTATTTATTATTACATTTGTTTTCCTCTCTGTGCCCACATACTGTATTTTGATGCAGCTAAATTCTCAATAAAACTGTTTTCATTGATATATTTTACTGTTTCTGTTGTCAGACAACAGAATGAATATGAAATAGTGACTGAAACGCGACCCATTAATGCTGCCTTCACGTGCTATTGTAATTATCATAAATATGAGTTTCCTAATCGGAAATTGGACGTGAACGGCCTCTCAAGTCGTATTTACTACTGGGAAATTCGGAAATAATTTTGATACCAGAGTTTCCGAGTTGGGCGGGTCATAATCTTTAAACATGGTCGAGGGGACAACCATTGCTGCTGTCAATGCTGTTCTCACAACAACTACATCCCTTTTTCTTGTCGCTAAAGTAGTGTATTTATAGGCTAGATATGAACGATCATTCGAAGCATATTGTATATTTTATAAGCAGTGAAATAAGCATATATTTGACCTAAATTCCAGAATTGTCAGTAAACTGCATGTATAGCGTGGTGAATGTTTATATTATTGTCAACCAATGGGATGCTACATTTTATTCTTTCCGACATTAAAGCACATGAATACGACAATCTCGTAATCACGACTTCATAAGTGGGAAATACGACATTTTCGATAGCACGTGAAGGCAGCAGGCCCCAATCACACCGAATGCGTTTTTAGGTCTGAAAACGCAGGTGCACCGCACTCAGGGGCGGACTTCTCCAATAAGCGAGGTAAGCTTAGGCTTAGGGCCCCGGGGAATCAGGGGGCCCCGTCTGTTAGGCCTATTGGTGAACATATTTGCAGCGTTGAGCAATGTAGCCAATCGCAAACATATTGTTTAATTAAAGTTGTTGTTAAAAGTGTTTGTTAGAATCCACTCACCGCTCAAAATGCCAAGTTTTTGTCAAGTGCTGAGTTCTGCAAGCTCAGGAATCCTCTCATTATAACTAAGTGTAGATATGATGTAAATAAGAGATTCATTGTGCCGTGTAGAGAGAGCTTATTCACGGAACGTCGTGAGATCGCAATGAACTGAAGTGAGTGACAGCTTTTAGCGATTATATGAGGGAGCACTCTTTTCGCGCATTCTAGGCTGTATAATACTGTCTGACTGTCTCAGAACAGGGATATTCACCACAGTAAAGAAATTATTGTGTTTCAAGTCATAATTTTATTTGTCTTGATGTTTCAAAATGACTCGCTGGCTTGTGTGCTTTTCTTAGGCGTGCCGGCGCGAACTGCCATGCATTCTTATAAATCCACGAATGCAATGACTGGAGATTTTCGCTTAATAATAGGCTAACTTAGATTACATTTTCGTTTTGTTTCTTGGCAAACCCTACCGTATGCCTTCAGAACACTTGGAATATGAAATGAGTTGCATGGGATAATTTTATGTTAGTAAAAAGAATGAAAAAGTTTACAATTTATTAAATGGACAAGTGAAAGCATGATTTTTGGGGGATTTTCTTTTGTGATCCAAAAAACAAACAAACAAGTAAGATCTTATAATAATAATAACAAACAAGTAAGATCTTATAATCCTAATATGGCTTTATAACAGAATCAGGTTGACTTATTTCTGGTTGTGAAGGGATAAATAAACTATAAACTATGAGAGCGAGCTAGCAAAATAAGGGTTAGGCGTAAAAGAGCACATAGTTATTCTGTTGGGGCCCCATACCTGGAATTTGCTTAGGGCCCCCAAATCACTAAGTCCGCCCCTGTTGATCCGATAGTTATAATATTTACAAGCTGGACATGACTGTACAATGTTAAAAGTCTTTATTTGATACGCATCAGAAAAGATGAACATTTAAGCTACTGAGGTCACATGTTTTTGACTGTTTCTGAATGACGTTGAGATAAATGAATCCCAAAACGCATCAAATCATCTTTACACCTGTTTTAGTGTCATTCTGTTTCAAATGGATGTTAATATCAGGTGTAAGCGGAGCTGGGGTGCGCACTTCTTAGTTTAAAAAATTGTCCAATATATTTCACAGTACTGGTATTCCATTCCAACATAACAGTTTTTATGTCATGTTGGAATCCTATAAGAAAATTTTCTTTAGGATTGTTTAGGATTGGTTCCAAACAGCTAGCAAAATAAGGGTTAGGCGTAAAAGAGCACATAGTTATTCTGTTGGGGCTCCATACCTAGAAATTGCATACCTGGAGTCTGCCCCTGACCGCACTGCATTTTTTTGGGGTGACTTTTAAACATTTTTTATGATGCTAGGCAACCACCAAATCAGCTGTCCTGTCAGTCTAATCAGTGCGAGCGCTCTAAAATCTTTGGTTTTTGCTGTTAAGTAAACTGTCATATTAGCAGAAACCTTAAAAAATACAGCTCCGGGTAACCCGCGACAGACTCCAAAAGTTTCTCCTCCATCATCGCAGTTTCCGGCCTTTCTAAGCAATGGTAAACTTTTGTCACCACAACGGAAGTTGTGGCTCTCCATTCATTCGATTGGACAATGGAAAAAAACGCGAATAACGTCGGGAGCTTTTCCGCTCAGAGTAGCTTTTTTTTCAACTTCAGGCGCTCAGAGCGTTCCTCCAAAAACGAGAGGCGCAGCAGGCGGCTAAAACGCGAGGCACCCGGGGCGCAGAAACAGCGCGCAAAACGCTCACTGCCAACAGAAAACAATTCAAAAAAGGTGCCTCTCACTGCAAAAAACGTGTTCTGTCTGATCGGGTCCTAAGACTTCATAACCAGCTTTCCCTTCCAAGACGTTAATCTGCACAAAAATCCTGATAATTGAGCCATCATCTGATGAAATCAAATACACATAAGATAAAGACAATAGCTGTGCTGTGATTTCGGCTATACTTGCATGTAAAATTAGAGAAGCAACATATCTGTTTTAACTGAAAGTGCGTTGCTCCTCTCAGCTGCTTGCTGAACAGAGCAGATGCACAGGTGTGTGCGTGCGCTGGGAAAGCAAGACCTTGCGCTCACGCAGCAGTCTCAGAAACTAAATAGGCCTAAGGTTTGGGCAAACCCTAAAGATTTGTCGCTAGTCGCTTTTTTGACAAAAAAAAAAAAAAGTCGCTAAGATGGCAACACTGTGCATCTCCATTTCTCCAACTACGGGCTAGGCCACGGGTCATACAGAAAATGTGCGCTGCATTAATCGAGTGTTAATAAAATTAGTGCCGTTAAAATGAAAAAATGTGCGCTGCATTAATCGTGCGTTAATAAAATTAGTGCCGTTAAAATGAATTTGCATTAACGCGTTATTAACGTGTTAATTTTGACAGCCCTAATATATATATATATATATATATATATATATGCACAGGTGTGTGCGTGCGCTGGGAAAGCAAGACCTTGCGCTCACGCAGCAGTCTCAGAAACTAAATAGGCCTAAGGTTTGGGCAAACCCTAAAGATTTGTCGCTAGTCGCTTTTTTGACAAAAAAAAAAAAAAGTCGCTAAGATGGCAACACTGTGCATCTCCATTTCTCCAACTACGGGCTAGGCCACGGGTCATACAGAAAATGTGCGCTGCATTAATCGAGTGTTAATAAAATTAGTGCCGTTAAAATGAATTTGCGTTAACGCGTTATTAACGTGTTAATTTTGACAGCCCTAATATATATATATATATATATATATTGTCTAGCTTCCCAATCATGAATACGACTTGAGAGTCCACTCATGTCCACTTTATGATAATTCCAATAGTATTATTCCAGTAGTGACTCGTAGCCAATTAGTTTACTTTACTTTAGTTCATTACATACTATATTTATTTGCTACTAGACACTACTATAATATATACTAATAATTATTGGAACAGTTGCTAAAAAATAAAAGAAAGAAAGGAAAAGAATAAGGAATATATGTTAAAATGGCTTGCCATAGGTTGGCTCTAGAGGTACACTGACAGTGCCCTTCGAAAAGAGGTCACTCACAAACACACTGAATGGACTCTACAAACTTCAGCGCAATGGCTTATTAAAGTGTCATCTGAGCGCGCGCGCAAGACAAGTGGGATCGCGCGAAGAAAGAGAGCACCTGTGCGACGTCACTCCGCCCTACTTTACTCAGAACTCCACGAGCGATTTGTACTTCCTCAAACGGCTCAATCGCTGAAGCAAGCAGGTGTCTCAGAGAAGAGTCTGCTTCTTCCAGAGGAGAGGTAAGAAGTTAGCAGCGCTTCTTCGTTTTTTAGTTTAGTTTTTTTTTTTTTTATCTAATATTACTTGGTCGTGACATAACTTTGGTAATGTTGCGATTTAGAGTGTTTGACTCATTTTCTTTGCTGCTGTATTTCCGACTGATGCGCTGAAGGGATTCGAGCGACGCGCGCGGATGCAGTCTGTGTTTTTCGTGTTTTCAGACTTCAGTCCTTCTCCTCCTCAATGTTTTATATGACTTTCTGTTTTCCAAAAAAACCTTAAACATATCTTTAGACTATTAAAATGATTTGAAAAGGGCGCAGTTTCACACCGCACTCTCGTGTATGCTGCTGTCTACTGGACCTTGACAGAATTGGTGTTTTCACACTTTGTCTTACTAGACAACACTTCTACGTAATTGAAAAGGCTACAGAGGTTGTGTCTCAAGACCTAGTGACCTACCTAGATAGCACTTGATACATTACAGATGAGTTCGCAGTCAGCTGGTGCTACTAAAAAATTGCTGCAGGCGCTTGTGAAGTGCAAAGTCTTGGTAGTTTGTTACACAGAACTGTTAGCAAAAAAGAAAATATTAATGAATTTAAAAATTTAGTTCATAGTCCAGAAATAGACCCAGTTTGTGACATTTAAGGGTCTAAAATATCACTGACAGGGTCCTCTAAAACATATCAATAATTATTGATCTAATACACAAAACAGATGGCGCGTGGTTCTAGTTGAGATGACTGTGTGTGTGTGTGTGTGTGTGTGTGTGTATTGGGGCATGGTGGAAATGGTTATGTCACATTTTACAGTAATTATCTGCTGTTTTAGTTGTTGTCGGTGGTTTCTAGACAGATTTCAGTTAATTTCCTTTAATATTAACTATCCATCACTACACTAGCATGTGACTGACGTGATAACTCTTTGCAATGGAGACACACATCCTGCTGTGGTTGAACAGTTTACACCACACTACTCTTTCATTCTTTTCAAGGGTGTTGATAGTTCCTTCCTGTCCCATACATTAGATGTTGAGTGTATGACTCTGGACATGAGTGATGAAACCTGCTGCTCCTTTTGACATCAGTGTTAACTGTTAACTCAACGAACTGAAAGACCCCAGAATTGTCGTGCAAGAATTATGTATTTCATGCACTTTAATGCAAATGGTTACAGTGAGTTTGATAACATATTGATAATTCCATCAGATGGGCTGTAACAGATTTTTAAAAAATGCTTTATATGTAACTAAATTTCAGTAATGCAGTTGCTAAGGTCTTCTGATTGTTATATGGTTGCTAGGGTGTTCTGGGTGGTTGCTTACTGGGCAAGTCAAATTAAGACACTCTGAAGTATTTATTATTTAAATTCCTAATATGCAAATCCAAATATGCAACACACCTCAATCTCCTTAAGTCGAACCATTTGAGATTTCCGTAGCACAAACAGTGCAAGATCAGTTACACTCTTAGTGATAGTTCACACATAAATTAAAACTGTCATCATTTACTCATCCTCAAGTTGTTTCAAATCTCTATTTTTTTTTTCCTCTGTGGAACATATAAGAATGTTGCTAACCAATGTGTTTTGGTTCTCATTGACTTATGTAAAAAATACAAAGTCAATGGGAACTGAACCTCTTTGGTAGCAACCATCTTCAAAATATCTACTGCAGAAATAAAGAAAACCATACAGGTTTGGGACTACATGACGATGAGTAAATGATTTTCATTTCTGGGTGGACTATTCCTGTATAAGTTAGGGCTGCACGATTAATCGAATGCAATTGTCATGTGCATTTTGTTAGTAAAGCCGGTTCTGTAATCAGCAGTAAATCATCATCACGTGCTTTCAGATGGAGCAGCATTTACTATACAGAGCCGTAGTTCACTGACAAGTTACGCAAAAAAATCGCAGACGATTTTATTGCGCGATTATGAAATCGAAGAAATCGTTCGCGATAATGACAGCTGTTTGCATAGCTTCTCAGTGAACTACGGCTCTGTGTAGTAAATGCTGCTCCATCTGAAAGCATGTGAAAATACCACATTTAATAACATATTTTCACTCCAAACTCACTTCATAACATCAGTCGAGTGTTTGAAATAAATCCTTCTATGAGATGATGTGGCTTCTTACACAGAATAAGGCACGCAACATATTTCATAGTATTTGAGCAGTGATAAAGGCATTGCATTATAAATATACTTTATTTTAATGAAAATTATAATAATAATAACTCAGATAAACTATATATTGTCATAATCGTGTGTTTATTAGTCACGTTGAATCAATAAAAGCAGTTAAATCTTCTGTTTATCCAGCTACCGCTATAGACATTTCCTGGGTTTCTTCTTCGAGGCGTATTTGGAGTTTCAGCGTGAGAGCGCCCTCTGGCCTTTGGATGGAGATTTACTGCTGATCACAGAACCGTGCTTCACTGAAAGATACGCATGACAATCGCAGCTTCTGTTGAATCGCGATTTCGATTCCATTTCGATTTATCGTGCAGCCCTAGTATAAGTAGTTCAATACTTGGGGTTAGGGATTTGAACAAACCACTAATCCTAAGTATGCGCAATAGTACTAGTGATGCTTACCTAACAAGGCCATGCACACACAAACACACACTTCCTACACCCTTGTAATTGTGTTTCAGCTTCTATTATGGCTAATGAGTACAAACATTCTCTTAGCACTCATTTGAACTTATGTTCACGAAAGCACATGGAGCCTGTTAACCACACCTGCCTACCCAGCACCCTTGCTATCTCTCTCCTTCTCTCTATCGCTCTTATTTTCATGCTTATACTAACACAGGTCCACAGGCTCTTCTAGACTTTTTTTGGCTGAATTTGGTTGAACAGGATTCATTATACATGTGTGATCATCCAGAGAGACTCTGACAGAAGTGACAGGGATTGTTTGAAAATCGATTTGTACTGTGCTGCAAGCTTATGTTATTGACACAGACCTCCACACAACTGATTCGCTAGCTCTTACACACACACACACACACACACACACACATACACATTTTGGGTTTCCATATTTTATGTGGACATTGGCATAATGGTTTTTATACTGTACAAACTGTATTTTCTATCCCCTTACCCTAAACCTACCCCTCATAGGAAACTTTCTGCATTTTTAGATTTTGAGAAAAAACTTAATTCTGTATGATTTACAAGCTTGTTTCCTCATGGGGAACAAAAAATGTCCCCACAAGGACAAGGATTTTGGATATTGTCCCCATCTTTGTGGGGACATTTTGTCCCCATAACGTAGGGTATACCTGAACTACACACACACACACACACAAGCAGAGATATAGGTTTTCGAATGAGATGCTGCAATGTGTTTGGACGTTTCTGACATGGTTTCAGACATGTTTCAACAAGTGCGTTTCATAATTGAACTACAGCAGAAGTGTGTGTGTGTGTGTGTGTGTATGGGTGTGTTCAAGTCTCTCTCTCCCTGTCTTTCTTATTCTTACGCACTCCGTAGTAATACAGTCTAAATACAGTCACTGCAACACAACAAACAAGTTTGTTATGAAGTTTCTGTGTTCCAGTCACAGCCTGAGTCATACCATTGGCTTTCAACAGAAGTGGGTGGAGTCTTGATGTTATGCAGGACCGATCAATTTCAGCCCCAGCTATTACCATAACTTATAAACCTCATCTGGGTCATGTTCCAAATGTTCTTATCCACCATAATAAAGCATGATAATGTAATAGAAATAAACATGATAAGTGAAGGGTAATGTTACAGATGGCCAGGGACGTTTTTTCTACATAGGCCTGTGCCATGAATGAGACTTAAACCAAGGAACCTTTGCATTGAAATATATTTGTATTTAATCTTAGTCATTGGGGTTGTATTTAAAGAGCTTTTAAAAAAGTACCTCAAAGCAAATATCCCACAAAGTCTTAATAGCTTTTCTAAAAAATTATTCAGGGGACCTGTTACCACAACTTAAATAAATGCATGGTTGCAAGTTCAAAATTCTAATTTAATAATTTAATTAAACCTTTTAAGTTGCAAACATTGTTCAGTTGACATAATAATTTTGATCATTAAATTAAGTTAATATTGTGCGTAATTTAATCTCAACTTTCTGTGTTAATTTAATTTCTTTAAAAATTATGTCGTAGTAACTCAATAAAATTGTCTTGTTAACTTTGGAAATTTCTAGTTCCCAGCATGCTTTGCATAGGACAGGATAAGGCGAGTAACCCTGCGTCTCAATGTTAATCCATCCTAAATAGTATGTGAGATTAGAATAAGTGTGTCCCAAAGCATAGTATGTTGAAAAGAGTATGCCAAAAGTCCCCGGATGGTATACTATTTCAGGTCGATTTTTGAAGTGTGGATCCGTGCACACTCTAATGGCTAATATTTCCCACAATCCATTGCGCTTTGGTGAAGGATTCTGTCCAGAACTACAAACACGAATAAAACATGTTAAAAAACGACAAACATGGCGGATGTGCGTGACCGGGGGTTAGGTAGAGAGGCTTAGAAAAAGGGGTTTGAGTTACTAATATTCAACGTTTAACCTGGTAAAAAAAATATTTATTTAATGTTATCTGTGTTATATTTCATCTGCAACAGCAATGTAAACTTTTATAAACATCCGTTTGGTTGTTAACTTTTAAATGCATCATTATGCATAAAATATGAGCAGAGTTCTCGGCATGAAAGACCCGCGACTGGCAGATCAACGTGCTACTTCTTTTCTCTCCAATACGGTAGGAAGTTAAATGAAATGCAATGTGGAGGATGTTAACTGTGACAAGATGATTGACAGGCCAGTTTACAGTGACAGGGTGCGTGTAACTATGCGACAGAGCGTCCGTTAAAGACGCAGTTGTGTGATGTGATAGTATGTTCCAAAGCTTGCCTACTCTTCTACTACACACTCAAAAGTGTGTACTTTTTCTTCACCAAAAGAGTACATACTTTAAGGGCGTAGTATAAGGAGGCACATTGAGACTCAGCATAAGTGTTGAAATTGTTATTTTATGTGTTTTTTAGTGAAGGGAAAGACCTGTTAGTGTTTAATGCTGTTATGTTTGACATTTAAGAGAGTTTCTGTAATGTTGAAGTTTTTGTGGTTACCATAGTGCTGAAGAGTAGACCACATGAAGGTAAACTACACTACATTGACTCCATTAGCAACTCAATTAGCAATGCCAGTGACAAGTAACCTCTTACTTGTTCATTAAATACACTTGCTAAATAAGTTACATTTAGCATGTGCTATGATAGCTGTGGGTTTGACTTGAAAAAAAGATCATATAAATTGGTTCCAGGCCCACAAATCCATTAGTTGGAGCAAATACAATTTTTTGAGTAATTATCTTAAAAATACTTGTTCATTTCAAATTAAGTTCTTCTAACTCAGTGTAGTTTGTTGGTTGAACTTAATTTCATTAGAAGTTGTCATAACTAATTGATGCATAAAATAATTGATGCAAACAATTTTTTTTTTTTTTAGCTAACATAAATTTTTGAATGTACTTTAACCAATAACATTTTAGGTTAACCACACTTTTACACAGACAACTTACACTAAATGTGTCACATAATATGAAATTTAAATATTTGGAAATAGATTTTGATATAGAACATGTAGCTAGGGATGTAACGATTAACCGCGAGCCGGTTGAAAATCTATTCAAATATGTGAAGATTCCAATCGGTTGAGATGCCAAACAAATCGCGTTACAATTAGAAGTTTATATGAATGTATCTCTGAAGGGAACTTACTATCTTTAGAAAGGGTTACGTGGTATTTTCTTTTCATCTTGCCTCTGAACAATGCATATTAAAGTAGTATTCATAAGCGCTGCTCTGCTTTGTTTACAGCGGTAACCCAGGAAACACTGTATCATTGCTGTTCATAAGCGCCACCTGCTGGCAGAGAGTGAATCTGCGTTTCGTTCAGATATGTTTTACGTAGTATAGTTTCACAAAACTAAAGTCAGACCATTCTGTTTTTGTTTCAAATTTCAAAATTATACAGTCTAATTTAGATTAAAAACTACTCCTGCTGCATGTAGGCATGTAACGATATGAAAATTTCTTATCACGATTATAGTGACCAAAATGATCACGGTTATCAGTATTATCACGGTATTGTTAAAATGTGCTGGAAATGTTCAAAAAGAACTGACACACAATCAAAAAAATCAACAAACAACAAATAAAGTGAGTTTTTGTTTGCATAACTAAAACAATAACATTGCCAATGATGGCCGGATTTTAAATGACAACATGACTGACAACAGTTTATCTAATAGCATGTTGAAATATCTAATGTAAATGTTCAAATAAAGCTTTGAAAAAGTTTCATAAATGGTAAACCTCACATTTCAGCTTTTTAAAATAAAGAAAAGGGTTAAGTCAAAATGATATTTGATTAATAAATTATTATATGTATTTTATCTGCTCCATAAATAATACTAGATACCTTATTGTTTAAATGTGTAGAATCCACATAAGCTTGTTTTTCATCAACCGGTCAAAATTTACAGCAGGGCATGCAAATTCTGTCTATTTTTTTGGCCCAGACAAAAACTGCACACAGGCTGAATGTAAATGTAACTCTCTGTAAATCCACTCTCTGACACTAGGTGGCGCTATAGTAACAGTAGAATTAGAGCTGTTTCCTGTAACCTCCGAGGTCAAAACAGCATTGCGCTTAAAACACTACTTTATTAGGTATTACATGGAGCGAAGACGAAAACAAAATGCCATCAAATCTTTTCTCAAGACAGTCAGAATCTTCAGAGGTACATT
>NW_015552666.1:956444-1011248 GCF_001515605.1 Sinocyclocheilus anshuiensis
GACCAGGCCTGGATTTTATTTTGTGTTTTGGTTCTGTTTGTGCGCGACAGTCGTCCGCGAGGGGCTGTCGCGCTAGTTTGTGTTTATTTTATTATTAAAGTTTTATTTAAATGTTCACCGGTTCCCGCCTCCTCCTTCCTGACTTACGAACGTTGTTACAGACACATTTTAAGTGTGTGCACACTCTCTGGGCGAGATCAGGGTATATCTGAGAGCGCACGTCCAGTTTTGTGCGAGAGGAAATGAAATCTGCATGTGAGCGGAATTATGTTAATGTACTTTTATACTACAACAATGTGCTCTCGAAATTTGTCAGTAAAATAACGCCATAGCTAGGGATGTAACGATTAACCGCGAGCCGGTTGAAAATCAATTCAAATACGTGACGATTCAAATCGGTTGAGATGCCAAACAAATCGCGTTACAATTAGAAGTTTATATGAATGTATCTCTGAAGGGAACTTACTATCTTTAGAAAGGGTTACGTGGTATTTTCTTTTCATCTTGCCTCTGAACAATGCATATTAAAGTAGTATTCATAAGCGCTGCTCTGCTTTGTTTACAGCGGTAACCCAGGAAACACTGTATCATTGCTGTTCATAAGCGCCACCTGCTGGCAGAGAGTGAATCTGCGTCCCATTCAGCTCGTCTGCTGTTTCGTTCAGATATGTTTTACGTAGTATAGTTTCACAAAACTAAAGTCAGACCATTCTGTTTTTGTTTCAAATTTCAAAATTATACAGTCTAATTTAGATTAAAAACTACTCCTGCTGCATGTAGGCATGTAACGATATGAAAATTTCTTATCACGATTATAGTGACCAAAATGATCACGGTTATCAGTATTATCACGGTATTGTTAAAATGTGCTGGAAATGTTCAAAAAGAACTGACACACAATCAAAAAAATCAACAAACAACAAATAAAGTGAGTTTTTGTTTGCATAACTAAAACAATAACATTGCCAATGATGGCCGGATTTTAAATGACAACATGACTGACAACAGTTTATCTAATAGCATGTTGAAATATCTAATGTAAATGTTCAAATAAAGCTTTGAAAAAGTTTCATAAATGGTAAACCTCACATTTCAGCTTTTTAAAATAAAGAAAAGGGTTAAGTCAAAATGATATTTGATTAATAAATTATTATATGTATTTTATCTGCTCCATAAATAATACTAGATACCTTATTGTTTAAATGTGTAGAATCCACATAAGCGTGTTTTTCATCAACCGGTCAAAATTTACAGCAGGGCATGCAAATTCTGTCTATTTTTTTGGCCCAGACAAAAACTGCACACAGGCTGAATGTAAATGTAACTCTCTGTAAATCCACTCTCTGACACTAGGTGGCGCTATAGTAACAGTAGAATTAGAGCTGTTTCCTGTAACCTCCGAGGTCAAAACAGCATTGCGCTTAAAACACGACTTTATTAGGTATTACATGGAGCGAAGACGAAAACAAAATGCCATCAAATCTTTTCTCAAGACAGTCAGAATCTTCAGAGGTACATTCATATAATTAATTCATCCATATATTCATTTGTATAATTCCCTTAGCACTCTTTAAAACCTCCCAGCTTTTCCTCCATGTTTTTACACAAAACTAAACCACTCTGCTGCTGTGCTCACGCGAGTCTGTTACTTAAAACTGTGTTTTATGCTTCAGGGCTCCAGACTAATTCTTCCCACTGGTCGCTCTTTTGCGACTAACTTTCTCATTTGGTCACACCAGCACATGATTTGGTCACAATATTTTTATTTTTATTTTTTGGGATTAATCAGTGCATGCTGATGAACATTTATCATAGTTTATAATTATATGAAAACGAAAGTGGTTAACATTCAACCCCTTCTTTTTCATCAGTATTATTTGTGATTTAAATCAGTGCAACCGCACACAAAATTTAGTCGCACTGGCAGAAAAAATTATCGCAAAATGCGCCCATTTGATCGCACACTGGATCCCTGTGCAGTACAGTATGTATTTATCCTCAGTTGTTCAAATCGCGGTAATCAAATACGGTTATAGTGATAATTAAAATATGAAACGGTAATACTAACCGTGGGGTATTTTATCACGATTTATCGTCAAACCGGTAATCGTTACATCCCTAGCTGCATGTATGCTGCATCTTTGTTTGGATCATGAATAAAATCCAGTGGTTGCCTCTAATTTTCAATGGAAAGAGCACAGACAAAGCCTTAGTTTGTTCATATTAAGAGATTTCTTTTATTTGTGTAACTTGTTTGATTTGGGGTTTGTTTTAAAATTTCTATTTAGTTTTGTTATATTTCAATTTCACAAAGAAACATGCAGCAATAGCCTAATAAAAGACACCTTTTCATTTACTGTATAATGTCTTCAATCTCATTTTGTTAAAAATCGTGAGAAAATCGAATTGTGAAATCACAATCGTGAATCGAATCATGAGTTGAGTGAATCGTTACATCCCTATGTAGAACATAACTAATCTTCAGAAATCAAAACTTCAACTTCATTCCTAAAACACCTTCTGATGTTCTGATGCCTGCATTAACAAGTCATTGTCTCTTTGGTACATAGAAACTTCCACCCATTCAGTGTGAGGTAATAAGAAAGAAGTATTATACTTTTAATTCTAAACACTGGAAATACTAATGAGAAGAGTTCAATTGTGATGGTGCATAGTACCTGCCAGTTTGCATATCTTTTTGAAGAATCACAGTGTTAGAAACTGCAGCTCAAGTATTTTTATTTCACGGTCACTGGTCATGTCAGTCTGATCATTTCAGCAAGACTAAACAATTTCCTCTGCAGGTACATGCGCTAGCATGAACAAAGTATAGGTTCCTATTTATGACTAAATATAATTATGATAAAATTACCTTATTAGTTCTAAACTGAAAATAAAGCATTTTTAATGTTTTTTCTTTATTGCTATATGCAGTAATGCTGATGTTTTTCTGCTTTACTCAACATATTACAGAACACATCAGTAAAGTCATAAGAATTTTGCTTGTCTATCTTTTTTTAGGTTGTGTCTGAGGGGTTGCCATGGCCCCTTTCCTGAGGATTACGTTTAATGCCTATGATCTTGGCACATTCTCGCCAGTGGCTGAGGCGCCATTCTGTGCCGTCAAAATGAAAGAAGCTCTCAGCACTGGTGAGTAAATGTGTACGCGGTTATGTGTGTGTAATGGGTTTCAAGTGCATGGCTATGTTTGGAATGGCATACCGCCATGCATCTTGTGCTGTTTTTTGCAGTATACTGTATGTACACAGAACAACATGCAAATCCTCCATCTGCATAGAACTGGATTACGTGCTTCATTTTGCCAAATGAATAGTTTAGAATGGAGTACACTGCACAGAATTTTGTTTCCCACAGTGTAGTGCACCTTTACTTTACCTTAATTTCAATGTGACTAAAAGCATTATCATTTGTCACGTTTAATATAATTTTTCTAGCTGATTAATGTATCAAAGCTGGCAAGACTTAACTTAGTTAAATCAAAAATGTCGCCCTTTCCTTTTAAGAACGAGGAAAAACATTGATCCAGAAGAAGCCCACCATGTATCCTGCTTGGCGATCCACATTTGATGCACATATTTATGAGGGACGTGTCATACAAATCCTACTCATGAGAACCGCAGAGGAACCTTTAGCAGAAGTTACTGTGGGTGTGTCTGTGTTGGCAGAAAGATGCAAGAAGGCAAATGGACGTGCAGAGTTTTGGGTATGTGATGACATGGTTATGTGTATACATTTGTATGAGTGTCAGTGTTTGCACTTTTACAGGTAATGTTATAGTCTTGCTTCATTTTCAGGTTGATTTGCAGCCTTCAGGGAAGGTTATGATGTCTGTACAGTTCTTTATGGAAGATTCAGATACAGGTAAGACTCGATCATACTTTCACTTAAACACTCTTTCTCTCTTACTGTACAGTGATTTAATGTTCACAGGAAGGGTTTTTTCCAAAACAGAGCTAAAAGGCTCATTAACTTGAGACTGGATTGCCACTCTCATAAAAATGTCATTTCCATAAAAACTGGTAGATTTAAAGACAGTTATTCATATTATGCTCAACCAGTTTAGTACATCCACCCTAAGTTAGTGTGTCAATTATGGGACACCTCCCATAATTTTTTACCTCAGTGCCACCCTTGAGCTCCTTCTCAACAGACATTTCAACCCCTGCTTGAATCTAACCTATTGCCATTAGCAGTGGGAGGGGTTATTCTTATCTGATCATATATATGGGTGTGTGTGTGAATCCATTTGGACTCTCTTTAAAGTTCTGTGCACAGGAATGTCTCCGTTGAACAGCTTCAAAAACAGCTTCAGAACAGCTTGTCCCTGCATTACACTGTCAAAAATTCTGTCTATCTCTTCTTTTCCGTTTCATTGTTTTTAGAATACAAAATGTTCAACTGCAGATTTGCAAAATGATGTGTAAAATTAGATTAATATTCAAAAGTTTGGGGATGGAAAGGTGTATTTTTTTTTGAAGGGGTCATATGATGCGATTTCAATTTTTCCTTTCTCTTTGAAGTGTTACAAGCTCTTGGTGCATAAAGAAGATCTCCTTCGTCGAATCTGCCAGCCGCCGCTCACTCAAAGCCGCCGTGTGTGACGCTGTGTGTTTCGTTGTGAAAGCGAAACCTTTGTTTGGCGTCTCATGCTCACCAAGCCTGCATTTATTTGATAAAAATTGAGTAAAAACAGTAATATTGTGAAATATTATTATTACAATTTAAAATAACTGTTAACAACTATTTGAATATATTTTAAAATGTAATTTATTCATGAGACCGCAAAGCTTCAATGTCATATGGTCCTTCAGAAATCATTCTAATATGCTGATTTGTTTCTAAGGTAACATTTTTCTTTTACTTTCACAGTTGTAAACAGTTGAACTGCTTAATATTTTTGCAGAAATATTTTTTTTTTTCAGGATTTTAAAAGAACAGCATTTATTTGATATTCAAATATTTTTAACAATGTAAAAGTCTTTACTTCCACTTTTGATTTAATGCATACTTGCTGAATGAAAGAATTCCTTTAAAAAAATCTCACTGGCCCCAAACATTTGAACGGTAGTGTATTTTCAGTGCTAGCTTATTTGTGGGTTGATTGAACAACTAGTCAGTTAATCAAACTTAAAGAAGCCCTGTACAGTATATTTAGGCTGGTTGTGGATTCTCTTGAGCCCATTCAGGTGTGTTTTTTTGGGGACGTTTACATGAGATGCTTGTTCAAAACAGCTAGACAAAATTTAATGCAGTGGATCAAAATGTAGGCGATTTAAAAGTTGGTCAAAAAATTAATAAAGAAATAAAAAATGCATAATATTTACTATATGTATATAAAATTATTATTAATTAAATTATAATGAATTGTTTTCAGGACATAAAGATTTAATTTAATCACTGTCAAAAAGTTTCCTGTTATCAACTTGATTCTTCTTCCATCCTGTTTTGATTTTTCTCTTTATCTCTCAGACTGTCGTCAGTCAGTAGTGTCGGAAGAGGAGGCACCAACTCTCAATCGCCGTCGAGGAGCAATTAAACAGGCAAAGATTCACTTCATCAAAAACCATGAGTTCATTGCCACCTTCTTCAGACAGCCCACCTTCTGCTCTGTCTGCAGAGATTTTGTTTGGTCAGTCCTGATTGTTCAGTTATAAGATGTAAGAACTTCATAACTCAGACGTCCTTATAATTTTGTCTTTTGCTGCCCAGGGGTCTTAACAAGCAAGGTTACAAGTGTAGACGTAAGTATATTTTGCTGTTGTTATCCTAAATACTTCTCCACATATGTCCGCAGTTTGTTTTAGTAGGAATGTGCCCTAAATGGGGGAATACATGAATAGATTGCTTCCCATTGTTCAATGTTTAACTTGTATGAATGTTTTAAATGTTTTATTCAGAATATAGCAACACTGTGAAAACACATCCTGTCCCAATGCCTGAACCACCCTTAAAAATGTTTTTTTTGTCTTCTTCTCCACCAGAATGCAATGCAGCCATCCACAAGAAGTGTATTGATAAAATTATTGGAAGGTGCACGGGCACTGCAGCCAATAGTCGAGACACTATGGTATGTTTTGTATTAAACTATTTTTTATTTTATTTTATTGTACCATGGTTATTTAAAGTTTTTGTGTGCCTACAGTTTCAGAAGGAACGTTTTAAGATTGACATGCCACATCGCTTTAAGACCTACAACTACATGAGCCCCACCTTTTGTGACCATTGCGGTAGTCTGCTGTGGGGCCTTGTCAAACAGGGCCTCAAATGTGAGGGTGTGTATACTGTGTGTGGATGAGGATGTGTATGTATTGAAAAGGCCCCAAATTAACTGCTAGCCATTATTTGTTTACATTGTGGTTTCAAACATTTTAATATTTAGAAATACTTAAAATTACCAGCCCACTAGTCAGTGACTTTATAAATTGGCTAGTTATAATTACTTGGAAAAAAGGCACTTTTTGTTATTTGGTGCTAGTCGTAATATTGGACCCTGATTATATGTTTGCAATCGTCTCTTCTCTTTCAGACTGCTCCATGAATGTCCATCATAAGTGCCAGACTAAAGTGGCCAACCTGTGTGGCATCAACCAGAAACTACTGGCAGAGGCTCTTACCCAAGTCTCAAGTGTAAATATTAATGTTTGCACAAGGTTGCACAAAGTTATGAGGCACTTAATGTACTCTATTTCAACACATTAATGCTGTTATGTTTTGAAGTTGTGTATGTTTTTGTTGTCACAGAAATCCACCAAGCGACCTGAAAGCAACTCGCAGAGCAACTCACAGGATCTTGGTGTTTACCAGGATTTTAATAAAAGTCCTGATGTTAATGGTAAGTATGATTGATGGTAACTAATTGTGAGAATTAAAAATATGATTCTGATTTGACAGCAATTTTTATATTGTAGATGGGGCTCCTTATGGGCATCTGTGGGAGGGTTCGAGTCCTCATCCCCCCTCTCGAATCACCCACCAAACACGTATCACTACTGAGCTTTTCATTTTCCATAAAGTCCTGGGTAAGGGAAGCTTTGGCAAGGTAACAAACAACTTCTCTCTCCCTCAAACACACATTCATATACACTTGTGCTCAGGGTCACACACACAAACACACATTCATCATCTTCCTGTTGTCAGGTGCTGTTGGCTGAACTAAAGGGCACTAGTGAATGGTTTGCAGTGAAGGCATTGAAGAAAGATGTGGTGTTGATGGATGATGATGTAGAGTGCACCATGGTAGAAAAACGAGTGCTGGCTCTCGCCTGGGAAAATCCGTTTCTTACACACATCTACTCCACTTTTCAGACCAAGGTACACCACAGACATTTACACAAAATAGTAACACACACAGTTGTATGTATGCAATTGTGCCTGTCACATTTATTCAATTATCACTGAGCCATTTAAAAAATGTAATTCTGTTTCTCAATATAATTCCAATTTTCTACTTCAAACATTCTCATTCAAATAAGGCCATTTTATACTAGACAGATCAAGAAATGTGTTTATTATTATTATTAAGATGGCATGGATGTAGTTTCAAAGCTAAACACAACTACATGTTGATCTTAGCTCAATAAAATAGGACAGAACATTAATATGAGATTTTCCAAGAAAGTATCAGAGTTGTGGCCCAGTGGTCTATGCTCATGATGTATGTAGGTGACCTGAATTCAATTCCTGACTCATGTGAAGTGACGTGTGACCCATACTCGGAATTTGTGCTCTGCATTTAACCCATCCAAGTGCACACACACAGTAGTGAACACACACACCCGGAGCAGTGGGCAGCCATATTGCTGCGGCGCCCGGGGATCAGTTGGGGTTTCTTTGCTTTGCTCAAGTGTCTCACCTCAGTCGTGGTATTGAGGGTGGAAAAGAGAGCTGGTTATTCACTCCCCCCACTGGATGTCTAAATCTTAGCAACAGTGCCAAACAATAAGTTAATGGAGAATGTCATTAACGGTTATTAATTGTTAGCATTAAAAATCACATTAATTTGTTTATCTTTAACAGGAGCACTTATTCTTTGTGATGGAGTATCTGAATGGAGGAGACTTGATGTTTCATATACAGGAAAAGGGGCGTTTTGATCTGTACAGAGCCACGTATGTCACACATACGCATATAAAATGGTTTCAATAATATAAAAATATAGTTGAACCCTTGATTTAATGGGCATATGTGGTATATAAATGGCACCAAAGTAATTGTTCTGAATGGAATTCTTCTGCCAGGTTCTATGCAGCCGAAATAGTGTGTGGCCTGCAGTTTCTCCATTCCAAAGGCATTATTTACAGGTACACAACTGTTTCACCATTGTTTTGTTGTATTTGTTAATTACTCCACTCAGAATTCATAGATAGGCTTTCTGGATTATTTTCACTGTTGCTCTCTCCTTTTGCCAGGGATCTCAAGCTGGATAATGTGATGTTAGATGGAGAAGGCCATATAAAAATAGCTGATTTTGGAATGTGTAAGGAGAATGTGTTTGGGGACAATCGGGCCACAACCTTCTGTGGAACTCCAGATTATATCGCTCCTGAGGTATGAAACACACTTTGATGTTGGTTCACTCTCAGGCCGTAATGTCCTGGTATTGACCCAATGTGTTTGTGTGTGGGAAATCACAGATTCTGTTGGGTCAGCAGTACGCATTCTCAGTAGACTGGTGGTCGTTGGGCGTGTTGGTATATGAGATGCTGATTGGTCAGTCTCCTTTCCATGGTGACGATGAGGATGAGCTGTTTGAATCGATCCGAATGGACACACCTCATTATCCCCGCTGGATCACAGTGGATACTAGAGACATGCTAGAAAGGGTACACATGCACAAATACACATTTAAAAACACAACACAAATGAAATGTCTACAATTACACTTTATATGTATATACAGTATATGTGTGTGTGTGTGTGTATATATTTATTTATTTTTTTGTTTTTTTTGTTTGTTACATCTGTACACAGCTGTTTGAGCGTGACCCATCATGCCGTTTAGGGATTGTGGGTAATATACGAGGCCACCTATTCTTCAAGACTGTCAACTGGTCTGCTTTAGAAAGGAGAGAAGTTGAGCCCCCTTTCAAACCAAAAGTGGTATGTTTTCCCTCTCGCATCTTATCTTCTTTTTTGTTTTTGTTTCCTCATTATTTTTTACTTTTTTTTTTATTTTATATTTAATTGCAGAAAGCTCCAAATGACTGCAGTAACTTTGACCGGGAGTTTTTGAGTGAGAAACCCCGTCTTTCACACTGCGAGAAAGGCCTGATTGATTCCATGGACCAGAGAGCTTTTGCTGGGTTCTCGTTCATTAACCCAAGAATGGAGCATCTTCTACAAAAGTGACACACTTACAATGTAGTCAAAAAGAAAAAGATCTATTATGTTCATGTGCTTGTAGTATTGAGACAGTTTATTGCTCCAACCAAACCAACCATGTGCACTCTCCCAGCTCTTCCTTTAAAAGGACTGAACTCTAACCTAAGACACGACAGGCCCTTTGTAACCTAACACATATTTTGAGCCTCCTCATGGTGCATCAGTGAGATTGCAGTCTTGTTGCATTTTAGGGTCCCCCAATCTCAATGCAATTTTTAACTTGTCCTCTCAAAGTTAGGGTGTCTAAAAATAACTTTGCTGGGTTAGTACAAACTTGACAGTTGAATGCAGGGAGTGTGCTGTTAGTTTTGTTTGGGAAAAGAGCAATTCAAAGAAGTGTGCAAAAACAAATTAGGTAAGATATTATATACAAGTATTGTTTAAATCAATATTTGCATGCTACAGTCATGGATTATGTTGTGCATTTCTGCTGTGAAGTGGGTAATTATGTTTGAACAAAGCATTGACCTGAATTTGTGTTGAATGTGTGCTTTGTAAGTGTTGTATATATTGTATTTTAAATAGTTTGAAAACAATGTGTGTATCTGATACAGAAACATAGCTATCTTTAGCTCAGAGAGTCATCTGTTTGTGTGTGTTTTAGTGTGTATATTGTTGCATTTTAAGGTGTTTTTATAAAATGTACTTATTAAGAGTCCACATGATCAAATACCATACATGACTCCGTCTTACAATGAGAAACTTCACATGGTCCAATAAACATTTTGATGGTGAAAAAAAACTGACTTGGACTGAGATTTATTTTTACTGTCAGATTTAGTTTTTAGAATGTCACTGGCCTTTTAGGTTTGTAGTAATATTTATACACCTAAGAGAAAAAGGAAAAAAAAATCATGTCAGTATAATAATTTTAGTGAAAAGATTAACTGAAAAAAATGATTTCTGACCGTTTGGATAGAGGTTCACATGTCACACATTTGCTTATTTGATTAGTGATCTGGAAATGGGTTTCTTTGTTTTAAATATTCCAAGATCCTAAACCTTTCCTTATTTGCAGGTTTACATTTTTTAATTAAATTTCGAAGGTTTTCAAAGTGCTCTGAGGTTTTTGGTACCAACAGTATTTTGTGAGGGCAATGTCAACGATACAATTTCACCCTTAAAGTACCCTTAACTTTATAATTGACAGTCCTTCCTCATATTTATTATAACAGTGTTCATTTAGTTATTCATCTAATATTAATTAAAACTGCTGTAATTAAATGTATTTTTTCTCAGAAAACTAGTCAATATCCATTCCAGAGGTGATGAATTAAGTTGAGCCGTAGCGCCCTCTACAGTACGGTGGTTGGGTGTGTTGCTACTTGCTGGAGATAAAAATCAAACATGCCTCAGTAATTCTAAATAGTATGCATATGCATATTGAATATTATGTAGTAATTTCATGTATTTTATGTACTGTATGTGCTATTAGTACAGCTTAATCGGGTTATAAATCTTGCTGTAATCACACAAACAAAAAGTCTAAATAAATAGGCTATGCATGCATGTATACACGAGTATAAAAGCCTGAGGCTACACTGAAAACCGAGCATCTCTGTAGAATTAAACAGAAAATGTTAGGATTTCAAACAAAGAAAAGATTCAAAAAAAGACACACACACACACACACATATTTAATCCAATCTAAATGTGTGAAATTGACCATGTTAACTTTAAACAATTTAATTAAATATTGAATTATTCGCTTTTTTATTTCTTTGTTCAATTAATTTATCATATCAAAATGCATTACTGTTTTGACGTTGTATGTTGTTTCTGACTTCCTGTCTCAGTATGCTACGACACACGTAATCGGTTTGCGGCAGTGGCTGAAGAGCTGTGGAAAGGAAGTGAACGAATTCTTTATTAGTGAATTGTGTTTGCTTGTTGAGTTGTTTCTCCATGCGTTTAAACTCTTCATAACCAGATATTACACAGCGTTTTAACGGGGCAGTCCTGGGCTCATTTCCCACAGAAAAACTCCGGAGTAACGGCATTTTCTGACTGCGAGTAGCGGTAACCGGGTTCGAGCACCCCCGAGCACAATGCTGCTCACAGTGTTTTGTGCACCGAGAGACCGCTCGGAAACCACTTTCGCCTTGGAAGTGTCCCCGGAGCTTGAACTCAGGGATTTTGTGGCTCTTTGCGAACTAGAATCAGGAATACCAGCCAGGGAAATTCAGGTAAATGTCTTTCAAAAGTGTTGCAACAGTTATTTAGCCTCTATGCTAAGCGACCTGACTAAACAAATTGGTGCCAAACAAGCCAGCAGGTCCATTCTATTAATAGCATACTGAGGCTATGTCAACACTTCTGGAAAACCCCAGATCTCGAAAGGTTAACAGGCCATAGTTGCGTTTGCCACGCTAATTTCAATTAAACGTAGTTTGTTTGCTAAATATGAATCATGTCAGGAAACTGTAATACACGGAATTGTGCCCTGTAAAACATGGAAGCCCATCTCCACCACATAACAAAAAAAAAAATCATGCTTTGGTAAATCATAATCATGACAAATATTGTCGTAATTATGAGATAATTACGTCAAAATGGTTATACTAAGCCGAAATATGAGACAAAATTTCATTATGACCTGAAAAGTCGAATTGTTATGCCATGATTGGGTTTTTCTGTCATAATTATTACTTTTTATGTCAAGTCTTTATATGTAGTAATTATGATTTTTTTTTGTAATATCATAATTATGATTTACTAAAGCATGTTTTTTTTTCTAATGTGGTGGAAATGGGCTTCCGTAGTTAAAACGCATATGATTGATTCTTTATTTGATATGGGTGTATCGAGGTTGTTGAAAACCGAAAGAGAAACTTTGTCTGTATGTACGCCCATTTAATGGTGCATGAATTGAAACGGTAACCTGTAATTTATTAACAGAAAAGCTTTCAAAACTGAAGCATTTTTTTGTATATTTTAGACCTAAAACGCTTAATTTCATAGGTGTTTTGAGAAAAAGATGATATACTGTATTTTCACATATTGAACAAAATAATGCAATCTTTGCTGTACAGATCTCATATGCAGAGCAGCCTTTACAAGATCCCACCCGAGCCCTGGGGAACTATGGGCTGAAGGATGGAGATGTGGTAGTGTTACGACAAGCAGAGAGGTTACTAGGGCCACAACCCACAGTTCCTGGTAAACCAGCATAACTTGATCTATTTTAAAATGGACTAACATGAGCTTATCATGTCCTTAATCATAACAAATCTTAATGTCATAGGTCTGCCTCGCATCGATTTCAGTTCCATTGCGGTTCCTGGGACCTCCTCAGGCCAAAACAGACAGCACCAAGCCCAGCGTCCCAGTGCCACCCAGTCACGGCCGCCCCCCGCCACCACCACACCAGGCTCAGCCCTTTCTCCTCAGGGATTGGACAACCCTGCCTTGCTACGTGACATGTTGCTGGCAAATCCACATGAGCTGTCATTGCTTAAGGAGCGAAACCCTCCCCTTGCTGAGGCTCTACTGAGTGGAGACCTTGGTAAATGAAGATGATGGTGCTTAAATGCATCTATATGGAAGATTGAATGTTTTGTGACAGAATCATTTTGATTCCTTTTTCAGAGCGCTTCACCAAGGTGCTATTGGAGCAGCAGCAGGACCGAGCCCGAAGAGAGCAGGAGAGAATCAAACTGCTGACTGCAGATCCTTTTGACTTGGAAGCTCAGGCCAAAATTGAGGAAGAAATCAGGTAACAAATAAGGGGTGAGATTATATGCACAGCAAAAACATTGTCTGTGGCACAGGGATCGTAAAAACAAAAGAAAAGCACTGAATCCGTGACATTTTTTATTTTAAATTTCCAGACAACACAACATTGAGGAGAATATGACCATTGCTATGGAAGAAGCACCTGAGAGTTTTGGCCAGGTGGTCATGCTCTACATCAACTGCAATGTCAATGGACACCCAGTAAAGGCCTTTGTTGACTCAGGTAGTAAATCAGGTTTAAGATTTTTTTTTTTTTTTTAAGTCTGCTGGAAATTATGTTGTTGAGTGCTTTGTTATATATTGCTCATAGTAATGTTACGTTGAACATTATGCCTTAAAAACCAAGTGATAAATATTTTGGGTTAATATACAGCGTCCAGGTGAGTTATTTTCAGTCATATGCTATTTTTGTATACTACTTCGACACTCCTTTTAATACTTTTTTATTATTCTTCTGGTTATCCTTCTTTAGGAGCTCAGATGACAATTATGAGCCAAGCATGTGCTGAGCGATGTAATATCATGCGTCTAGTGGACAGACGCTGGGCAGGCATTGCCAAAGGTGTTGGCACCCAGAAAATTATAGGCCGAGTCCATTTGGGTATGGCATTTATTGAGACCTGCTCCTTTAATATTCAGTATCCATTTCATCCATCCATTATACTAAATATATATCTTACATCCAGCCCAGGTACAGATAGAAGGAGATTTCCTGCCTTGCTCTTTCTCCATTTTGGAAGATCAGCCCATGGATATGCTGCTTGGCCTTGACATGCTGAAGAGACACCAGGTCTGCTTGGAAACTTTGGTTCATAGCAAATCAAATAATCTATTTCCCGTAATGGAATCTGTTTGCCTGGCCATTAATGTTGCTTTAATGGAATAAAACAAAGTTGAGGATGCAGACTTTTTCCATATTCCCTAGACACACAGACTTTAGCAAGTGAGATTACTTTGTCTGCATGTTATTGTCAGTGTGAAAATATTGTATATCTCCCTAATCTTACAAATATCACCCAAATAGTTTATTAGCTTAATGTAATATTATGTAAATGTATTAGGGCTGCACGATAAATCGCATGCGATATTTAATGCGCATCTTGTCAGTAAAGACGGTTCTGTAATCAGCGGTAAATCTCCATCACCTGCGTGCTTTCACATTGAGCAGCATTAACTACACAGAGCCGTTGTTCACTGACGAGCTGCGCAAAAAATCGCGCGAATATGAACGTGGTTTTGCGCAACTCGTCAGTGAACAACGGCTCTGTGTAGTTAATGCTGCTCAATGTGAAAGCCCACAGGTGATGGAGATTTACCGCTGATTACAGAACCGGCTTTCTGACAAGATGCGCATTAAATATCGCATGCGATTTATCGTGCAGCCCTAAAATGTATATTTAATTTTATTAAACAAACGTTTTAGAGAAGATTACTAGTAGAAGTTTTCATTTTTTTTCATTCATTACTTGAAATCTGAGCATGCAAGCTCTGCTCTCTTCTACTGACTGTTGTTCACAACTTTACTTGCTTTCATTCAGTGCTCCATAGACCTAAAGAAAAATGTCCTCCTCATTGGGACAACGGGTACAGAGACACATTTTCTACCTGAGGCAGAGCTGCCTGAGTGTGCCCGGCTGGCATATGGGCCAGAGGGACGAGAGGATACCCGGCCTGAGGAGATTGCAGATCAAGAACTGGCAGAGGCAATACAAAGATCTGTGCAGGACAGCGGTGAGATGCATGATATGTAGGCCAAGAGATGGCATGGCTAATAGGGTTGGAATAAAGGCTAGAGTTAAAATTTAACACATGTAATGAATACTCATTAGTGGTTTGTTCTAGAATTATGAGGCTTTCCTTATTTAGGAATCAGAAGAATATAACATTTTAACAGGTTTTGTAGTCTGTTTATCCTGGTTGCAGTGCAGAACCACTCATCTAGTTCACAAGGTGGCGTACAATGTATGAATGAAAAACACTTCCATTAAAATGTTTGGGGCCAGTAAGATTTTTTTTGAAAGAAATTAATAGTTTTATTCAGCAAGGTTGCATTAATCAAAAGTTAGAGTAAAGACATTGGTGATACTTTTTTTTTTTTTACTGTATTTATGATTAAATAAATACAGCCTTAATGAGACCACTTTAAAACACCTTTTAAAAATCTTACTGACTCCAATCTTTTGAACAGTAGTGTATGCTTGTACATGCCTGTCAAAATAACACTAATGAAACTATCTGAGGAAACATGGGTTAAAACATTAGTAGGACATTGGCTTTTCAGAATATATTCTTTAGTTTTAATATGCTCACCAAAAACTTGTGAGTTGAACACCACCTTGTGTATCTAATGTGATTTTTAGGTGCATGCCTCTTTTCTCTCTCTTTTTCTGGATGTGTTTTTGCTAATTTTTTGCCTCTTATTGCATGAAATGTGTGGCGTTTGTGCCCTAACTATGAGCAGGACAAAACTGATGTCATATGGACAGACACAGGAGAGGGCTCTACTTACCAGGTATTACGTTGACCGTGGGTATATCTCATTAGCCTAATAAAGTATTTTACCCAGTAAATATTGGACATATAATATACAGTACATTGGTATGCACAGGAATGGCTTCCATTTTGTGAGTAATATCTTGCATATCTTGAATCAAGTTAGTCTTTGCCTGTCTATGATGTTAACTATTTTGCATGGTTTGCAGTGTTTGCTGAATTTGCATGGTTTAACTTATTTCAATGTAGACTTTCAACTTCATCAGTTACTGTTTCTCTTATAGATATTGAAGATGGAAAAACTACCTCACCACAATCCCTGCCATTTAAACCCCTCAAACAACCCACAACAACTTCAGCCTCAAGTCAACCCCACAGTCTCACCCTAGACCGTTCTAAGTCTGCCCCAGCCTCAATAAACCAAGGAGTGTCCCCAATTGAAATTCCCGCATCGATTGAATCCTCTCTACTTCAACCCTTGAAAGTGGGTGAACCCTCTCCAGATCCCTCTGATGACACCTTCAGATCTCAGTCCCAAGGACTGGCAGATCTGACATCGGCTTGCTTGCAAACAGGTGCAGATGCTCCTATCCCAAGCGCTCTTTCCTCTCAGGAACCATTCTCTAGTGCTGTGCCCGAGGACCATGAAGTGACAGGCAACATTGTTTCAGGAGATTCCGGCAGTCAGATAGATGTGGATTTGGGGAAGAATATCACTTCCTCTGGGACTGTAGCAGCAGAATCTCCCTCTGTTCTTTTTAACCCAAGGTCTCAGACTCAAACGCTGGATCAGGAAGTGGACATGGACATTTCTTCCAATGCAAAACCAGAAGCTGGCCATGACTTTTCTGATCAGTCCCAGAGAGACCAAGGTATGATGGAGGATGTTTCAGGGGCTCAATCACAACTCATGCCTGTTCCAGAATTTAACCTTGAACCCTGTCATGCTGAGCCAGCCATTTCTTCTGTCCATTCAGACTCTGCGAGTGTAATACCCTGTGAAAGAGAACAGCCAGAGACAGAGAACATCCCTTCCTTGGCTCAAGCCCTTAAGGAGCTCCATAAACTTCTGATGTCCAACACTTGTCCAACAGTTTCTGGAAGGATTCCTCTATCTGATGCTAATGATACTACACCAAGACAAGATGTTGTTGAGGTGAACCAGGATCCTGCTGCAACAAACCATGTCACTCTGAACCCAACTATTGACTCATCCTCTAATACTGCCACAGCTAATGACATGGAAGAAAGTGTTGCCAAAGCTGACTTTACTTCTCAATCAGTGGGAGATATTCCAGATGTACCAACACCAAGCAATCCAGGGCACACAGAGAACCAACCTTCTAGATGGGTAAATCCCATAGTGGAACAAACGAATGAGTGCACTTACGCGGCTGAAGAAAATCGGGCCATTGTTATTGAAGAAGGTTCTGGGCCAGTGACTTCTTCCCAAGGAGATCTTGAGTTCCCTGAGGGTCAGCAAGGGCAGGACATTGTGGACAAAAACACCTCAGGCATTGACATCTCAGCTGACCTGTTTCAGCAGCGCCCGCTTTCTGTAGCAGCTGGCTCATCAACCAATTCCAGCCTAGGGCCTGTTGCATCTCCTCAAACTGAAACCACTGAGATGGATCCTCTTTTCCTTGGAGACTCCATTCAACCTGCACCACAGCCCTCGATGGGACAGTTTCCACTAGAGCACATTCAGAGGATCCAGGCATCAGGGTTTTCAGCCCTTGAGGCTGCTGAGGCACTGGAACAGGCTCAAGGCAGCGTGGAGCTTGCCTTATTGGTGCTGCTTGCAAGAAAGATCACTGTGCCCTCATAGACTCAGAATCTACTCTTATTGGTGGCATCAGTTAACATATGAGCCTTTTTTCATCCTGTGGTTTTACTTTAGCAGTCCTTGTGGTTTTGTACTCTGGTTGTCGTCTTCTGGCTCTTCTACTTTGCCAACATACATAATGTTTAAAAAATAGATTTGTGAGAAGCTGGCCATATTTCCCTTTCAACAGAACAATGATGTCTGTGCAGTCTTTTTTTAAAGTTTTGCATGTTGCCTCAATAGTTCGTAATGGATTGTTGATTTTATTGGTTTGGTTTGAATAAATTTGATAAACTGTCAGACATTTTACAGGATTATAAATAATTACAGGTGGTGGGGCTCAATAATAAAATTCTTCTTGTGGCAGAAATAGACTCTTCCAACAACTGCATGGTTTTACATCTCAAAATTGATTTACATGCCTGATGTTTACTTATTTTAAACTGAAACTTCTGAAGCATCTTACTAAATTTATTTTGTATAACTGTGGTAATAGGAGCAGATAGTAAACTGGTAAAGCACCCATTTCAGAGTCCTTTTTCTTATTTGAATTGGCAATAATGTTCAAGCTGAGGTCATTTTCTCTTTAATTATTATTTTATTTGATAGTTGCCAATCCTGTATAACTTGACATGTTTTCAATAGGTTGCCTTTGGAAATTATTAAAGAATAGACTTGCCATTACCTTTATGTGTTCATAGTCCATCCTTGAACAATATTGTCAGTCTTTTGGTAATGATATAAAACAAATCTAAAGGGGAAGTTATAACATACTTTTATTATCAGTAGTATCTCTTTTTATCAGATTCATGATGTTGTGGCTGTGAATGTAGTGTTTTACATTGTGTTTTTGATTTAAATTTAAACGGACAGGAAAAAGCTGGTGCTGACAAAGTAATCTACAGGAAGGTTTTGTTTTTTTGTTTTTGCCCGTCTACCACTACATTGTTTTGGGAAGTCTGTTTTATTCTCTTATTTGTTGTCCCTTGTCTAAACGCTTGATTTTGGTGTAAAGCCCTGATGTTCCCTTTCCAGCTGTCTGTGATCTTTTGTCATGTCTACATTCTTGTTATTTTGTAATCTCTGGGTCATATATCAGTTCAATCTATTTGAGACACTCAGTTTCATCTTGTATACAGTTTAAAACCAAATAAAAGGAAAAAAAGTGATTCTTATATTTCAAATGTGCAGCTGTTTTTTTTTTTTTTAGTATTAATTGTAAATAGTTGACTGCAATAATGTGACAAGCATAAGTGCATAAGCATAATGCTTTATATGTTTTAATGTTTATTAGATAAATTGGACAGATTTGTCAGTTGTGGAAAGTCTTATAATGCTAAAATGCCTATTAAGTCTACTTGAATTACTTACAATTAACAGTGTCATTCATCTTTCATAATAATAGGGTGTATCTCACACTGAAGTGTTAAATGTTACCCTAAAAGCAAAAATATATATATTAAGAAATATTTTAATTATGTATTATTAAGAAAATGAAACATAAGTTTTATTTATTTTTACATCTTATATGCAGATTCTTCGTTCGTTTGTTCTTATTAATTAATACATGGAGACCACAAGTAACGTATTGAATTAAAAGTGACATTTCGAAGTAGAAAGACTGAAATTGTATTTTGTCAAACGTATTTAAATAAACTTTGTTTCATTTACATCTTATAAAAAAATATATACAGTGGGTAATGTAATGACAATGATTTTGTTATCTGTAAACATTCTTTAAAGGGGTCATATGATGCGATTTCAATTTTTCCTTTCTCTTTGAAGTGTTACAAGCTCTTGGTGCATAAAGAAGATCTGTAAAGTTGCAAAGACTAAAGTCCCAAATCCAAAGAGATATTCTTTATAAAAGTTAAGAGTCAGCCACGCCTACCTAAAACGGCTCGTTCTAACACGCCCCCACATATCTACTGGTGCGTTCAAGTCATGTCGGATAGATCGTATTTACGAGATGAACGCCACCACAAAGTCGTTATTACGAGTGGGAAACTCGAAACTTTCTTTAAGCCCCGATTTTAACGAGTTGGGTGCGTGTCAATGAGAAACATGGCGGAATCGATGGATGCAACGGGTAAATTTTTGTTTACATTTATAGTTTTGATGAAGTTTTTATGCGATACAGATTAAAGTGGCTTAATAAATTACTTTTTAAAAATATTAAAAACGCAAAACACTGCAAAACACCTGATGCGAATTCTTTGCTCTTCATTTTCTATAAGCAGAGTTAACAGACCCTGTTGTATTTTCTTGTAATTGCCCCTTTAAATTAAAAAAAAAATGTGACGTGATAAGACACAGACTTTAGGTTCAGCCAATAACAAAGTAATCTTCGTCAAAGCAACGCCCAATCAAATGCATTAAAATTGGTTGGGCGTAATTGGACAGATGAGGACGCTCTTCCGAATCAATTAGACTGGTGACTTGCTGTGTAAAAGCAGTATATTGACTGCGAAAATTCAATTTTTTTAATTCAAATTCAATTTTGAGCATTAAAACTCTTAAATGTTAATAAGCCGCGAGAAAGTTTACCGCATTCGTATGGCTCATGTCATGGAGGATGAGAGAATCTGGGCCGACAGAGACACTGATCGCGCCGGGCTGGATGAACACAGCCTTAAAACAAATATAGAGGACTGTGAAGCGTCTGGTGGACTTTACTGGTATGTAATAAAACAAAATGAACAATAAATGTTAAATTTGTTCGTTATTCCTATGTTCTAACGTGGCCTGGTATCATAACTATTCCTATCCTGTTGTTTTACTTCCTTTTAATCGCCTATCTCACAGTAAGGTTCAAGACTTGTAATGCATCTTTTTAAAAAGGTTTTAGATGGTGTGTTGAATTTCATTTTGATCTCTCTTTTTCTTAGCACATCTGAAGGGTTGGCTGAAGCTCTTAGATCTGTTGCAAGCTTACAGTTATGGAACTTTATGGGGTTTTCTCTGCCTGTGTCCTCCCTCTTCTCTCTGGAGAGCTCCAGTCTGAAATCTTCTGACATGCACTGTGAGAAGAGTGAGGTGAAAAGGTCATGTTTATACTTCACAAAAACACATTTCAGGCACCCAGTGTTAGCTAATCATTAATTTATGTTCATCAGCCTTTGCACAGAAATGAAGCTGTCTCTTTTCAACCATTTTCCTTGTTTCAGGGCAGATGCTACCGAAGTCAGTTCTCCACAAGAGGAAACGTACGTTGCCCAGTTTGAATCGGAGTACATCAACAGTTGGAAGTTTACAGATGAATCTCACCAAATGGTCAACCAGATTCTCTAGCCTGGTCACATTTCATCCATCGAAGACTGAAAAGAATTTGCTTAACCTTATAAGGCCTACTGTATTATATTTGATACACAAATTTCTAAGGCCTCTAAATTATCATAATCCAAACTTTGCTAAAAAAAAAAACTGATGAACACAATCCACTACAGGCCTTGTGTTGTCTGGTTGATAAAATGCTTTTTCTTTTTTTTTTTAGCAAGTAAAATGTCTTTTAGTATAATTCCAAAAACGCACCCCTTCAGGTCTTGGAACACACGTCTTTTTGCTGTGAAAGCTTTAAAGATTTTTTGTAAAGTAAACCAGAATAACTTTTTTGTTTGTCTTTTTTTTGTAATATTTTAAGATGAAGACTTACTGGACTGAAGCAGCTTAGGTTTACTTGATTTATCCATAATTCTTTTTTGTAGAAAAATCATGTTAAAATGTATGATCTGATATATCAGGCTTTTAAGGAACGTTTAAATTATCATTGTATTGCATTGGATTATATGTTCTGCCTCCTACAATTAAAACTATAGTACTTTAATCATAAAACTAAGCATTAAAATATCATCTTACTAAGACATATTATTGGGAGATATATGAAGGTAGTCTACTATACTGTTATAAAGATCTAATTTATTTACATTATTCTCAATTTCATCTTCCATCAGCCATAAAAGCCTGATATATCTCACTTTTATTTATATAGCGCTTTTTAACAATACAGATTGTGTCAAAGCAACTGAACAGCATTAATTAGGAAAATAGTGTGTCAATAATGCAAAATGACAAGTAAGGACTCTAGCCGCTGCATTTTGGACTACCTGTAGCTATATCTCATATGATATTGAAAAAAAAAAACATGCATGTTTTGCTTATACATGTGCTATTCCTTTTGTCTGCTCAATTTTGTTTTCCTAGCGGAAAACAAAATTCCAAAAATATATCAGGAGTTTTGGATTAATTCTATGAAGAAGGATTTACACCGAGCACAGCACACTGGACTTTCAGAATTGGTGACATCTATGCGTCTTCCTGGTCTGAAAACTCCCCCTGCTTTAAGCCCGTCCTCTGTGTTGAGCCCACCAGGACTACAGGCTACGCCATACACTCTATGGCAGAAGCTACCGCAAGTAAAGAGTCTGCTGAACTCCCTCAGTGTGCATGAGATCCAGCTTCAGGAGGTGTGTATTGCAGAACACTAACAAGTCTTGCATGCAAAATGTGACCTTGGTCTGATGCCTACTGTTATGCCACAATTCTTATCCCTCTGTTTTTGTGCTTTCGGTCAAGGCCATGTTTGAGCTGATTGTGTCAGAGGCCTCGTATCAGAAGAGTCTGATAGTAGCACAGAATGTGTTTCAGTGCTCAGCTGAACTCCAACAGATCCTCTCCCGTGTGCAGCAGCATGTTCTGTTCACCAACCTAAAGGATGTCTGCAGAGTCAGTGAACAGTAAGGATAGATATTTGAATATACTATACTATACTATTATTAATTTATAGATATAATTTATATAATATAAAATATTAATTTATAGTTGTATACATAAACTACCATTCACAAGTTTAGTTACATTTATTCAACGAGGATGTATTAAACTGATAAATTGATAAAGTGACAGTATAGACATTTATAACGTTACCAAAGATTTCTATTTCAAATAAATGCTGTAAGTTTTAAACTTTCTATTAATCAAAGGAGCCTGTAAAAACATGTATCATGGTTTTCACAAAATTATTAACATTGATAATAATAGTAAATGTTTCTTGAACACCAAATCATAATTTTAGAATGAGACACTGAAGACTGAAATAACAGCTGCTGAATATTTAGCTTTGTCATCACTAGAATAAATTACATTTTAAATGTATAAAAGCATTTAAACGGGAATCAGTTATTTAAAATGATAATATTTCAAAATATTACTGTTTTAACTAATGTTTTTACTAATGCAGTCTTGATGACTATATATAATAATTATTTTATTTTGGTTCATTCAGATTTCTGCAGGACAATGGAGTCTCATCTTGGGCAGTATGTGGTAATGTCACAGGTTGGTGATATTGTTTTGAATCACCAGCAAGGTTTCCAAAAAGTCTGTGCCATATATCACCAACATGATGTACCAGGAGGCTCTCATCGCTCAGCTGCTGTTTGTTCCGTTTTCATGTATCATCCATATTGAACATATACATTTAATATAATGGCATGCTAGCATTCTGATTACGATCTTACACGAAACTAGAGAAAGATCCACAATGCCAGAGACTTTTCTGATTCTTCCCTTCCAGAGGATCACACGAATGACACTCTTACTTGAGGTTGGCTTTCATTTATACAAGCCAGAGAGATGTGCAGACTCTTCAGAGAACATCCTGTTACCATCGTTTAGTGAACGTGAACATTTTGTTATTTTGTTTAGAACATCCTCAAGCGAGCTAAAGGTGTTTGTTCTAATGTCCCTAATCTGAAGGAAGCCATTGAAACTGTACGTAAGGTAGGCTATATCATGCTTTTGCTTTCAAAATAATAAATGCCTCCCATATAATGAATAAATATCATAATTAGACACTAATTTATTACTTGCTCAATATTACATGTAAATCATGTTACCTTACAAATTAATGCATCTAAATGTATAGATATAGTGGAAGAGTGTGACAGAAGTGTCCAACAAATGAAGAGGACAGAGCTGCTGTTTGTTTGGACAAGTTAGTGGACTTTGGAAATAAGGTATAAAATATATTATTAATGTAATTCCTATTTTTTTCTGCTGTCATATTTTAAACCACTATCTTTCTGTTCTCAATTAGTCCATTCCATTAATCACCAGAGCGCGTCATTTGATTCAAGAGGGAACTTTCAAGCATCTAATTGTTGGTGGCAGTCACAAAGTCTATAGTGTCTCGCAAAGATGTGTACATACACCTTTTCAGTTATCTTTTGCTCCTCTGTTAAAAGGTAAGGTCTGCTAGAAGATGTCTATTATACTGACCCTCTAATTTTTAAGATTGACAATTACCTAGGTTTGGTATTTTATTTTATTTTTCCTCCATACTCCACACTGGTTTGTTGTGCAGGACCATGCACTATTTCCTGATAATGTGTGTGTAGAGGAAATCAAAACAATTTTGGGATTACCTCCTGAATCCTTCCTGCTCCATCTAAGAACCACAATAGATTTTCCACCGCCCTGATACTGGCTGCACCAACGAGGTAACTTTCTTGTCTTGGCAATACAATATATTGCATAGTGGAAGTATTCATCCGGAGTGAGCATTTTGATTTGAAAATGTAAAAATTCTTATTTAAGGTAAATTCTAAAATGGGAATAATTGTGTCCTTGGATTAGAAAAAGAGACCTGGATCAAAGTTTTCTCTTCAAAATAGGAGACTGCAAATGTGGAAATGCAACAAAGTATGCTCTTAAAGAAATGGGCACCATGAAGTGCTCTAAAATACTAATTATACTGGACCTTTTAATTTTTTTGAATATTGTTTCATTATTAATATGTATATTAAATAAAAGGCTGTACGCAACCGTTTAAACGTGAGCTTTATTTCAACAAAACAATTAATGTACAGAAAGAAATTTACATTTGAAACCATCCAGTTGCTGGGATTTATTCCCTTCAGAGTTGAATGGGCTTGGTCAAGACCATCGTAGAAAATGTCTCTGTTCTTCCATTTCACCTATGATGAAAAGACAAAATAAAGAAGTATCAGATCGGTTTTAGATGGTTAGGGGTGAACAATGCTTTCAAGATTTGTTATTTCACCTGTTAAAGTTCTTTTTTGTTGATTGGGAACTACGTAACTGGCTGAGGAGACATCAAGTCAAAGTCTGAAAGGTTTCTTGCCACCCAAACACCCGCTGCGAATAAACCCAGGTTCACAAGGAGATTCCTATAACAATAAAACAAAGGAGATGGTCACATGGTGGCAAATATTTAAAACTATACATCTGAACGTCATTTCGAGTATACGAGTTGCACGCAAAGGTACAGTTCGTGTCGTTTAAAACGGTAACAAACCTTCTAAAATCATTTCTGTCCGCCGCGAAATGGCAAGCAGAGCTTATCCATCCCATGATACTAGCCGATCGTCCTTCTGTTTTCTTTCCGCTCATTTTATTTGTAAATATATTAGTATTAGCGAGCAAGCCAGAGGCTCTTTGATATTACCTTGAGATTGCTACGGCAAAGCACGAGGTTAACAATATCGCGCTACGGATCCTCGACTGGACCAAACCGTATTGAGAGACATGCGGTTTCATTTATCAGGAATCAATTTTGAAACGCCGTACCATTTGGCCCTCCACGGCTTACAGATTGTCAGCACAGTGCAGTTGTGAAACACACTTAAACATGGCTGCCACCAGATACCGTCGATTTCTAAAGCTGTGCGAGGAATGGCCAAAGGACGAATCAAAGAAAGGGCGAGATTTAGGAGCATTTTTACGCCAAAGAGTCGCTAGTGCTTTCCGAGAAGGCGAAAATACACAGGTATTGTAGGGGAATTACTGCACGATTTACCTATGTATGTATGTATGTATGTATGTATGTATGGGGTGCGATTTTTATTAAATGTTTTTAATACGACGGAAACTGTATTTAACGTGATCACAGTTTATTAAAAACATTGTAGGCCAACGTTAGGCCTATTAATTGTAATGATTTCATTTCCACGGTTATTCAAACAACGAATAAATTATATAGAGAAAGCGAGCAAAGAACACAACGGAGCTTTTTGAAGCTCCGAATCAGTTAAACCATTGTGTCGCAAAATGAATCACTGTTTCGAAGCGCTTCAATCGGATCGCGTATCACGAGTCATTTGATTCAGATCGGGACTTCAAAGCGTGTATCGCGAGTCATTTGATTCAGATCGTGACTTCAAAACGTGTATCACGAGTCATTTGATTCAGATCGGAACTTCAAAGCGTCTATCACGAGTCATTTGATTCAGATCGGGACTTCAAAGCGTGTATCACGAGTCATTTGATTCAGATCGGGTCTTCAAAGCGTGTATCGCGAATCATTTGATTCAGATCGGGACGTCAGAGCGGGTTCGCGGGATGTTTTTATCCCCACCGGGGATAAAAGTAATTCAGCAGAGGCAGGGATATATATATATATATATGTATGTATGTATATATGTATACAGTATGTACATACGTGTGTGTATGTATGAAGAATTCTTGTGTGTGCAAGTACACTTGGCAATAAAGCTCTTTCTGATACTGAAGGTATATTTCCTCATCAGTGTGTGGTATGTTATGTTTTCTTGTAAATAAATATCCTTGCCCAAAATAGTTTAAGTAACTATACAAATATCTTGGCTTGCCTATGTTGTCTTATGTTTAAATTTAGATTTCAGATCCAGAGAAATGTGATCAGATGTATGAAAGTCTGGCTCGCATCAACAGTAACATGTACAAAGAAAAGGTGAGTCTTATTTTCTAAATGTTTCTAGATCTAAACATTTATGGAGAACAGAAACATCCACATGACAGTGCTGCTGAACTTAGACATTAGAAACGGCATATCTGCATTTTTTGGATTTAATGTATCTTTAGATTTATTTTAACCTGCATTCTTTAGAAATATTGTATTTTAGTATCTTTTTTGTCTTTGAAAGAGATGCATATCTTGCATATTCTGTGGGGACTTTGGAGTAGATCAAGACAGTTACAGTGTGTGCTCATACTGGATTTATTGTCAAAACACCTTTCGTCACATTTATGTTTTTAATAAAATATTTAATTTTGTTGGTTTAATTAGCCCAAGCCTCTAAACGTGACCGCATCGTAATGCTTGTGTTTGTTTGTTTTCAGTTTCCGAGGGCAAAAGATACAAGTTTTACAGGTGTAACGGTGGAAGAGTGCCGAATACTATTGGCAACAGGTGAGGATTTCTTAGGCTCAGCTGTCTGAAATTTTCCATTTAACTACATTAATGGGTTGGTAATTCTTATGCTGCATTTTTTTGTTTTTTGATTAAAATAAAAAGTAAAAACGGTAATATTGTGATATTAATATTACAATTTAAAATAACTGTTTTCTAATTTATTATTATGATGGCAAAGCTGAATTTTCAGCAGCCATTACTCCAGTCTTGAGTTTCACTTCATCACATGAAATTGTTCTAAATATGCTCGAGTAACATTTCTTCTTATCAAAACAGTTTGTGGAAACAGTGATAGAATTTTTTTTTCAGGATTCTTTGATTAATAGAAAGCAAAAAGAAACATCATTTTTACTTTTTCTCATTTCTTTGTTTTGCAGGAAACATGCAGCACACAGATGAGGAGAAAAAGGGATTGTGGAAGACACTAATGGAGCGCTTCTCCTCCAAACTTGAAGATGGAACTCCTGAAAAAGCTGAAAAATAATCATCATATTGCACTGATCTTATTTATTCCCCTTTGCTCTTTTTCAAATAAAAGGATTAAGGTGTGTATGTAAATCTTCACTTCTAACAGCTGTAGCTCTCTTCATGTTGGTCTTTCATGTTGATCATGTCGAACAGAGACTTCCAAGAAGTAAAACTGATTGTTTTATTTCAGGGTGTCCGCGGGGTCTTAAAAAGTATTAAAAGTTGATAAATCAATTTAGAGAAAATTAAGGCCCTTAAGTATTAAAAAGTCTTAAATGCCATTTTCCAAGGTATTACATTTTGAATCATCTTTTCATTATGTCTATTTGTCCGAATAGTGGGGTTCTGTGTAGTTTATTTATGGCAGGGGTGCCCACACTCGGTCCTGGAGGGCCGGTGTCCTGCAGAGTTTAGCTCCAACCCTAATCAAACACACCTGAAGCAGCTAATCAAGGTCTTACTAGGCATACTAGAAACTTCCAAGCAGGTGTGTTGAGGCAAGCTGGAGCTAAACTCTGCAGGACACCGGCCCTCCAGGACCGAGTTTGGGCACCCCTGATTTATGGAATCCCGCAAGATTTGACGTCATCTGTTATGGCGCTCACTGACTGATTGTGCTGCTGCGTGATAGCACGGGGCTTGTTGATCCCGCTCTCTCTGAATTTCTGACATTTTGCATTCTACCTGTAATAAAACTGTGCTAAATGTTTTGGGCCACACTAGTAGGAAGGATTTGAGCTGTGTTTATGATAAATGTGCATAACAGTGACTGTAAAATATGTATTTTAGGGATGGTAATTGCGCTACTTTGGGCTGTTTTTTTTATTACTGGCATGGGCTTGGGATGCACAATTAAAATGATGTAATAGTTGTGATCATTATTTTACCTTCCATGATCAGGCAGACACGATCAGGTGCAGTACTGACACTCTGTCAAGTCTGCATCAAATCAAGCACTCCGTAATCACAGGTAAACTGTTTGATCAGTCGGATGTTTGTCATGAGAAGTGTTCCACAAAAGAGCTATGGTTTGCAGACAGTTATAAGAGTTGATGTTACAAATACGTCTTTTGACTTCTGAATTATGTTGTATTGATAAGGAGTTATCACAAAGTAAGTCTGTTTAGTTGTGCTATCTTACAATCAATATATAATAAATGCAGGTTAAAGTGTCGCCGATGTAACCAGTTAAAACTTGGGACTGGCGATGAGGTCTTAAAATGTATGGAAAGAGTCTTAAAAAGGGTCTTGAAAGGTAATAAATTTAACTCCATGATTCCTGTATATACCCTGTATTTGGAAGACTGAGTTAAAAGTGGGAGAAATGTGATTAATCTGGAATAACAATATTCAGTTATAGAATATTACTCTTCAGTTTTATTGCATATTCTTTCTCTTGAATCCATAATGAAAATAAATACTTTTTGTATTTCCCATGTACTGTAGCAGTCCAGTATCTCTCGTTTTGATTTCACTGGATAAAAGCCATGCTGAATTATGTACACTCTTTATGGTTTTTGCTCATATGTATACTGTTTTTACGGCCTTCATTTTATTAGACTATATATATTTTTTTCTAGATGGGTGTGTTTTGAAGAATTGGTTATTTCAAAATGGTTATTTAAAAAAAAAAGCTTTCATTGAGGGTTATACACAGGTGTTTATTCCTAATATATTGATGTGAACATTTTATTGGCTGAATGCATGCACCATATAAGAAAGTGTGGTGATTAATATTTGTTTTTATTTGATTTATGATAATGTTTGTGAATTTTTTTTTATAATTTAGGTTTATGATGGAATAACAGCTGAAGTGCAGTTTAGTAATAGAAAGTTGCACAGAAAAGTGAAATAACAAAGCTGATGCACACTGGGGAATTTTCTGGCAGATATTGATAATATGGTATGTGCCATGACAACATATGTTCACAGAAGATAGCTAGATGATAAAAACTTCGCCAAACCACCACCCTTGCACAGCCACAAAGGTTTATGACGAGAGCTTGGTGTTTGAAAAAAAGTGTAATGTTTTAACTAAATTTCCTTCCAAGAAACCAAGAGTCATGAAAACATTTTTATTCATAAAAAATTGGCAAGAACCAAGCAAAACATTTTCCTTTTATCAGAGATATTTTGAGTTTGAAGAGCCTATAAAGTGATCTGTGTAAAATGCTGAACTCAAGTGAATTGATGGAATGAGTTTATATAAGTCATGGAAGCAATAGAACATTCTTTTTATTGCCTTTCCTTCTCTTATAATTAAGATACATTGTGAATTTTCTGATATTACAAAATTTTAAGTGAAGATAAAAAAATAAACTAAATTCTTCATTATTAAAAGGTAACTTCAAAATGGCCAACAAGCAAAATAAAAAAGCATGATTGCATTTTTGTTCTAGTCAGTGTTAGTTAGAATAGTGTTAATTTTTATTGGCCTCTTTAGTAATCTTTTTTGGGGTCTGGATTATCCCTCCAAATGCAGTAGTTGAGGCTGGTAGCGAGGCAGAGCCAGGCCAAGTATGGTACCATGAGAAGAGTTGCAGTGCGGCTGATGGGATACCAAGACACCATTGTGGCTGCCACTGTGCCAGTCAGCATCACAATCTCTATCATTGCCTAGATATGAAAGAAGAAAGTGTGACGTGACATGTGGCCAAGTATGGTGACCCATACTCGGAATTAGTGCTCTGCATTTACCCATCCAAAGTGCACACACACAGCAGTGAACACACACACACCGTGAACACAACACCCAGAACAGTGGGCAGCCATTTATGCTGCGGCACCCGGGGAGCAGTTGGGGGTTCGGTGCCTTGCTCAAGGGCACCTCAGTCGTGGTATTGAAGGTGGGAGAAAGCGATGTACATTCACTCCCCTCACCTACAATCCCTGCCGGTACGAGACTCGAACCCACAACCTTTGGGTTATGAGTCCGACTCTCTAACCATTAGGCCACAACTTCCCACAGAACATCACTATAGTTAATCATACAAGACATTATATAAACACTGACTTCCGTTGCATTGACAAAAAATACAATAGAAGTCAATGGGAACCATTTGTTTACTAACATTTTTCAAAATACCTTCTTTTGTGTTCAGCAGAAGAAAGAAATGCATATAGGCTTGGAATGACATTAGAATGAATAAATTAGTTTTTAAGTCTTCACAAAAATCTCTGATACTATCTCACAATGACTATATGCAGAAAAACTGGTTCCTGGTTTACCTTTTAAGCAGTTTCTCTGTATTTTAACTGAAATAACAGTAGGATTTTTGAAACTCAGAATAATATCTAACCAGCTTAATGTTGTGAGCGCCAAAGAAGATGGGGGTCCAGGCCCAATTAAGTGCTAACTGCATCCCATAGAGCCCCAGTGGTAACAATGCATCCTGAGTGAAGCCTCCAAGCTCTTTCCACACAAGGTATGAACCGTAGCTTTAAAAAAAAAGAGAAAATAATTTACACCATCCGGAATTACCTTTAGTTACTCATTAACTTTTAACTACAACTTCCTTCAAAGTTACTAAATGCATAACTGCCAGATATAATAAGTGCCCAATGTTTGAACAAACCCCATGCCAGTGTAGAGAGTGGTCCACGCCACTGGAAAGGCAGCATTAGGTGGCCTCCATGAGGGTTTATTGAGCCTGGTGTACCAGGTCTTCACCTCCTTCCGTGTAATTAAACCTCCAAATATTCCACCAACGTGTGGCAGAGCAGTCAAACTCAGCATAGGAATCCACATCCTTTCAATGCAAACTGGCAAAATAAGGTTTCTTAGCATTTGAGTACATCTGAGTACATTATGTAACACATTTGTTTTTGTGTAATTGCTCTGCACCCTCCTTGTCTGTATAACTTATTCCAAGTCTGAAAGTTTATCTCCACAGAATGTGAGACCTTTAGGGCTCAATTGCAGTAAAATAATTAGGACAACACAATTAGGCCTTCTCTCGCAATTAAAGCAATCGTACAAAAAGCTCACATATGAATATACAAATATCAGCACAAAAACAAGTAAATAAGTAAAACATGCAAATATGACAATATTATGCTATCTAGCTGTTGGGTAGACTACTGAACAGAACAAAACTAACATACTAAAAAATAAACTGTTTTCTAAATACTTTTGGTTCATTGCCAGTTCAGTTTTCCTACTCTATCTGGGATCGACTTCAGGCACTGTACGACTCGTAAAATTGTTTTGAAAGACGAAGATGACGATGTGAAGAACGTCGTATAGAACCAATATAGACTTTTTTTCGTGCAAAAAATGTTAAACAGCATGATGGGTTTGCATAATCTTATTCACGCGAATGGCAGAATATTATTTAACGCGCGATACTGATTGTGGAATTTAGTTCACACATTCATACGACGGACTAATAAGTGACATAGCCAAGCAAATTGCCTGTTGTAGGCTACTAAATAACAACGCTGCTGACTTTACCTGAATTGACAGGTCGAAGCGCTGTTCTATGCTATTTGAAGAAGAGAGACGTCTCGATGGCCTTCTATGACCGGAGTGATCTTGAAATCATGATACAAGTTTGTGTAACAGACAGTGGGCGTGCAAGAAGGATAGGCTGCTCTCGCGTACAATACTACTGAAGCGCTGGCCACTAGAGAGAGGGATGTAAACATCTGCCGCTTCCTCATGTTGTAAAACGATCACTTAGCATAGTAATGCGCTTGAATGGTGTGTTCAAGCAGATCAACGCGGCGCTGCGCTGGGCTGGAACAGATGCCAGCTTTGAAAATTAGCTGTGACAGATGTGTCAAATATCAATAGGGCAAAAAGTGCTGGTATAATCGAACCGTTTACTGCCTCAAAAACGACAACAGACCCCCGTCACTGACAATAAATATATAAATATCTGTTGTAATGTGTGCGTGTATATGTATAGATTTAATAAATAATGTGCGGGCTTGAATATTATATGCAAATGAACACAAAGATCTCATGGAAAACTTGTATTCCCTTGTTCTGGCTGGGTAAGAGCACCAAGGAAATGTAGCCTACAGACCATGAACATGAGTCCCTCTGTAGGCTATTTTCATGTGTTCGATAGACTGTTTCTATGAGAGGTGCAGTATATTTTTAAAATCTTCCAAAGCCATTTTTTTTTTACTTGTAGACATGTGATGTACATGTGCACACTAGCTATTAGAAATTTGCAGTGCCTTATTGTAACTCATTCAAAACACTATTTTATGAAGATATGCACAATAAGCTACTGTGTCTCATAATTCTGTGGTAAATCAAAATGGACATTTCCTTAGTTCATTATTTAAGTGTGGTTATGTGAACTCCTCTGTCGGAGAAACTGGTTTATTAATCTAATTTTTACTCTTAAAATGGAATTGCAGTACAGTGTTATATAAAAGTAAGAAATAAATTAAATGTAAATTTTGTCAACTGAATTTTTATTGTGAATTAATTTATTATTAATTTTGGATGTGGTGAAATATAAAAAAATAAAATAAAAGAAAGAAAAGCTAAATAAATAAAAACCTAATGGCTTTATAGTTTATGTTATGTGATAATTTTGTGAAAGCAATTTAAATTTCAGTTAATTAAAATTCAATTAGATGAATGTTTGCAATCAACCAATCTCAGAAAACACAAGATTGTGCCTTGGTTTAACCTCATGATTGATGATGAAATTTGATATTATTTTTTAAAAATTAAACGAAACTGTGTATGTTATGTGGATGCATTATCCTACTACTGACATAAAGATGTTTTTAGCACAATTATTATTTATTATTCTACCTCCTCAAAATGGTTTATGCAAAACATTAAAAATAAAAATATTTAAGAATGTTAAAATATTTAAAAATGTTGAACATGCTGTAATTAAAAAGCTTTTAATGGTAGTAAAAATGTATTCTGTAAATTGTCTATATATCTGCATTTAGTACTTTTGTATTTTTCTGTATTTTTGTTTGTATTTGAACTTTCCTAAGTGAATTTATGCAGCTGTTAAACTTGCAACTATGATATCATAAAAGGAATGTTTTAACATAGCAGATGAGAATATTGAGGGCTAATTGGGCTGGTAACTATCTCAATTGAGCATGTGTGTCTTTTCTGATTTGAGAGAGCAAATTTTTTCCACAAACATATACTTTTCAATGAATTCCCGCGACTGGTCCCAGCCCAAGCCAGGGCACGAGCAGCCTTCTTGCTCTCCAGCACCTCAAATATGCCAGAATAATGGTAAGAGAGCATGATTTCCTGCTTGAACTGACTGATTTAAACCAAATTAATCATCAGTAAGTGAACCTTAGTTCATAACTTAGTTACCTAACTGTCTGTATTAGTAAGTTATTAAATAAATAATAAATAATTTAGTAATTATTACTTATTTTTCAATCATTCTTCCAAAATGCTGTGTTAAATGTATTTGCATTAATAATTTAAATCAGATTTAAAGATTTTTTTGCAAGTTTAAATTAAATGGCATTGTATAATTTTAAAGGACCCGTCATGACAGAAAATTACTTCATGCCACCTCCACCTCCACCCTCACAGGATTACAGAGTAAAGGGGCCATCTACCAGCCACAATTTGGCCCTTCCAAGATCTGATGCGATTGAGACCCCATTTGGTGTTATCACACCTGAAAGTAATTTCTCAACATGAATATCACACCAATGTAGTTTATCAGCAGGTGAAAAGATATTGGGATGCTTATTATGTTTTTTATACTTAGATTTGATCTGGGATCCACCAAATCTACAGGAGCTTAGTCCACTGAAATTATTAGGTGTTTACAACCTTCCACCAGTCTTTTGGCCTGCCAGCTTAAAGGATAAGGTGAAGAATCTTGGCATTAATGTGGATGAGACAAAAAGAGCTGATGACAGCAGCAACATGAAGAATCCATCTTCCTCTGTGCCTCATAATATGTTTGAGGAGCTTCTTGAGAATTTGGATTTCTCAGCACCTTCTCCTCATGCAAATGAGGACATCTTTGAAATACTAGGCCTCTCTGTTGATGCATACAATGAACAGACTGAGACTGATGCCGTCATAGAGCAGGAAGAGGACAAGGACAAGTTCCCGCTCAGTCCTTATGTCATCACTTACCACAACATGGAAGCTGCAGCCTTTGATTGTGAGGAACTTCTGTCTTATGTCACAGGCTCAAGAAAGAGAAAGAGGACTATTTTCTCTGACAACTCCTCTTCTGCTGCTGCCGAAAGTTCTGCCATGGTTGATGATTTTGAGCCTCCACATGCTAAGCCTCGACTGGACTCTAGTGAGTATGATGAAGACATTCTCACTACTCTTTGTACTGCTATCTTCTCTGACGAAAAAACTACTTCTTACGATTAAAGCAATGTAGTTGTCACGATCTCTAGCTGGAGTGCCCGTGAGCTTCACTAGAGGGCACTCCATCCCAGACTTCTACCACTCCATCAAAGACTTAATTTCCCATAATCCTTTGCCCGGACTCATCAGCACTCACTGTTTGCACCTGTGTCTCATTTACCCTGTCTGCTCACCCTATATAGTCTGGTTTAGTTTGTCATTCTTGGCGAAGTCTTGTAAGTGCATCTCTGAGCGTTTCTCCTGTTTATATGTATCTTGGTTTTTGGACTCTTAGCCTGTGTTCTGGATTACCCTTTTGCCTGTGTTCTCTACCTTGTTGTTTAGTCGGACTGATTGCCTGTGTGACCCTTGCTTGCTGTCTGATTTCGATTCTGGACTTTCCAAATAAACACTGCATTTGGATCCTCACTCAGTCTCAGAGCAGTTCCGTAACAGCTGTTTATGAATTAAAAGTCTGCAAAGTTTCCTTTTTGTGTGTGGTCATCTGGGCATTTTGACACTCAAAAATGTCATATATGCCTTGAGCTAGCTGAATTCAAAGTGCTGGAAATCACACTTTCTGGGTGGAAAAAATGTAGTGGTTAACTATCTGAGCTTGGTACTTAGAGGCTGCAGGTTAAATCCCTGAAAGGAGTAATCCATAAATTAACATCAATGTTGAACAAGAAAGTAAATGTGAATTGCCATTTTACTTACATAATGTGAGATTTTATATATCATGTGTCATCATATGATATATCATGTTATATATCAGGAAAGGATTGGATTGTGAAATCATGTGATCCTAACATGGTCACCACAATGACGGAATGTGCTCCATGTAAAACAAACAGCCTATTCTATCCCAATGATATGCCTCTAACTTCTTAAATTTGATCAAACTTGCAGCAAAGTTGTTGTTGCCTTTTACAGGCTGACAGACATGTAATTGATACCTGATGCTGATGTATCCATTTTCTCTAGTTGTATTCCGTGTCTGAAAAAGACTAAGATTTACAGTTGAGATTCATTTCCTAATTATATATTAGCCTCAGTAAAAAACGAGGTTAAAAAGGATATGCCATAAGATTGACGGACATTCCTAGCTTACTGTATTATAAATAAGAAAACATTTAAGCAGTCATAAAATATATTTTTTTAAATATGAGATATTTGACCTTTTTATGAAAAGACTTCTTTTGTCAAACAGAGAAACATTTTATTTATATATTTTATTTTATATTTATATATTTCTCTTTTTTAGAAAACATTTTTGAAAATAATGATTAAGTTACCTGATATTTTTCAGAATTTAACATATCAGATATTTGACCTTTTTAAGAAAAGCATCTTTTGGAACGTCAGACATAGAAACCCCCTCAAAATCCTTAATATTTGTGACCCTGGAGCACAAAACCAGTCTTAAGTCGCTGGGGTATATTTGTAGCAATAGCCAAAAATACATTGTATGGGTCAAAATTATCGATTTTTCTTTTATGCCAAAAATCATTAGAATATTAAGTAAAGATCATGTTCCATGAAGATATTTTGTATATTTCCTACCATAAATATATCAAAACTTCATTTTTGATTAGTAATATGCATTGCTAAGGACTTCATTTGGACAGCTTTAAAGGTGATTTTCTCAATATTTAGATTTTTTTGCACCCTCAGATTCCAGATTTTCAAATAGTTGTATCTCGGCCAAATATTGTCCGATCCTAATAAACCATACATCAATGGAAAGCTTATTTATTCAGCATGTATAAATATCTCAATTTCGAAAAACTGACACTTTTTCTTTTCTGGATAACTTTTGTGGTCCAGGGTCACATTTGTAAAAATAAACAGAATATATATATATATTATAAAACATTTTGAAGATAATGATGAAGTTAATGTGTATCCATGGTGCAAGGAAAGTATATAGCACTTCTTACTTAATGGTAAAAACTTTTTTTTTTGGTAGAAAAAGGTATCCCTGTTTTTCAAAAACGTATGAAACTAAAATTAATTTAAAAATGTAGTTTCTAAAAACGGACATGTGTTTTAAGCTAAATGTTAAAATTAATTATCTTTTTATAAGACGTAGGGAATGCTTATTTTTACATAAACTCATACAAATGGCTCTGAGATTAGCCTAAACTTTTTCCACACTAGCTAAATTTCTATTCTTCTTCTATAAACTCTTTGACAGTTGATATTAACCAAAGGAATGAACATGGCACAGTTACAAGCGATTCAGAAGTAAAGTTTTAGCCATTTGTCTAATCGTAAAACACCTGTTTGAGAGAATGCTGAACGCATAAATCCAATAGGAATTAGATTCGTCTGTCTTAAATGACTGCAAGGTGGATTTAAACAGAGCTGCTGCCAACACGTCATCGTGTGATGCTCAAACACATTCACACCCAATCTTCTGGTCCTCCAGCATATTCTACCTTCTTGTCGCTCCAGCAGCCCTCGTTGTCTGCCTGAACTCTCACCCTGGTGGTCGGGAAATGTCACAGAGAGGCCCGTGCCGCAGCAAGGGGGCGTTACGGGGAAAAAACAATTGCCTTCACTGTTGTATTTTCACGCATTTCGCGCTTTCTTAGTCTTACCACTAGAATAAGCATCAAAAACGACCACCACGCCGACCGCCAAGTCCGATGGTGTAGCATCCAGCGTAGACTGCTGTTCGCATCCTTCATCTGTCTCGTCTCGTATTGCAATCATTGCCAAACATGTGAGTAGCAACCGCAGCTGAATTGTTCTGCAGTAGCCTAAACATGTTTTGATGCTGCTGGTACAGCGCGAGCTCGATCGCCTCCTGCTCTCAGTCATCTCATTAGTTTGCGTGAATGTGCTGTGTTTGATACACAATAGTTAATAGCATCCAGCTGCAAACGGTTAGTGGTAGTATAACACTAACGTTGATACAAAGGCTGGAACATAGCGAGCCATCTCCTAGAACGCCGCAAGAGTTGCTTTTACTGGTTCGACTTGTACTTTGCTTTTCTGTCTGAGCATTAGAAAAGCTAGTCCCGCAGATTTGTGCTGCATTTATCTGGTTTTTCGACTGATTCTTGGCGGTGATGTGCTACAAGACGTTCAAGTTGCATCTGTTTGTCACTCAGTGTCTATTCGAGAGACCTGCTGCACGAGATTCGGATGTAAGCTTCTGGGTTATTGCATGAACTGCAGACAAAAACACAATTTTCCAGGTGCCAAACGCGTCTTGTCCCGCATGACAGACTTCAGAGAATCAAATGTGGATTTCAGGTTCGACTGTGCGAACTGCTGTGTGAGGCACGAAAGGTTGTGTGTGTGGCCTGATGTTATGAACTGACGTGCTCATAAGAGATCAAATATTCAATGCATTATCAATCTATTATTTCCTTTTTCTGTCTACATTACGCAGATATACTGTGTATGTTAGTTTGGGTGTATGTGGAAAGCAACTTTATGACTGGGCCTTCATGTGATGACTAACTTTATGAATGAATTACACATGAATGGTACTGACGAGTCTGGCACACTTTTAAAATGCTGCCATCTTCCATCATTAAACCTTTTGCATTTAATCATGCATGCTTCATTTTGCTGAACAATGTTATGCTGCTGTCTTGAGATGCTCATGATGCTATATTGACCAGTGTGAGGACTGGATTAGTAATTTTGAGTCTGGTTAAATTTGATATTAACATTAGACATAAAACAGACAACAAATATAATTATACAATGTATTTTATATTATCATTATATCATGTATATACTATATAAGTTAATAGTTGAGAAATTTCCTTGAATGTAACGTTGGCATTCATAAACTTAGAATTTCTCTCTCTCTCTCTCACTCTGTTTAATGTCATTAATTTTGACCTGCTTAGAAATAAAATTAATATTCAGTTAATGAAAGGCTTTAAAATCATGTTTATTGGAACAGAGATTCTATTAGATAGGATTTAGTGGTTATTACACACTAAGTAAAGACACCTGTTGGAATTTTGTCTGTGGGTTTTAATATAATAATGCATCCTTACAGTACCTTAACTAAGCAAAGATTTACTACAGACACAGTAATACAGCAATGCATGAATATGGTACTCTGTACTCATAGAGGTATTTGTGTACTTTGTGTTTGGATAGATTCAAAACATCAACACAAAACCTCATATATTAATAAAGCAAATACAAAAATCTAACTTTTGTGTGGTGAGATCATGCACTTTTCAAAAGTTGATTTTTTTCTGCATTTTCCATGTGTTTCTACGTGTCAGCATCATTTTTACATTAAAGGGATACTTCATTCAAAAACGAAAATTATGTAATTATTTACTGACCTCATGTTGTTCCAAACCTGTATGAATTTCTTTCTTCTATTGAACACAAAAGAAGATATTTTGAAGAATGTTGGTAACCATACAGCTGTTGGTAGCCATTTACTTCCATGATATTTTTTTTACATACTGTGGAAGTCAATGTCTACCAGCAACTGTTTAATTACCAACATTCTTCAAAATATCTTGAGGATGAGTAAATGATGACAGAATTAAATTTTTTTAGGTGAACTATCCCTTTAAATTGGAATAGCACAGAACTGATTTTTTCTTTTTCTTTTCTTTGCTGAAGCCACCTGAAATATAAATGGTGCTTATCAGTTATTTTATCTAAGTAGCTTTCTGTGCATATCTTATAGGCTGAAGGTGAAACCAGTTGTAGGCTGATTCCACTTGAGAATAAGATTCCCAGTATAAAGTAATTACATTTTATTTAGTCAGGGGAGACAGAGCAACTTCATTCCCTGTATCTTAATCACAGCTCAGGCCTTTTTGAGAAAGAGGACAGTATACTCAAAGGATTGTACATCAAGTCCTTTCTTTTTCTCTGCTTCATAGGAAAAATGAAACATTTGCGCCCTGGGACTGGATGCTCTTACCAGCACACCCCACTTCCACCATGACACCCAGCAGAGGATTCTGGGATTGACACAAGCATCACTCCCACTGATGGCCTGGACCAGGTGAGCATATAAGCGCTCTTTTTGTCTTCAGTCATCTCTTCATGCATGACCTATTTATTTTACTTAAAACAATGGTTGCTTATTAACTTTCAGTTGTCTCCATATAGTCCCAGCAATATATAATCTGTTTGTTCCTGTTTAAGGTTTCAGCTGGCCTGCTGAAGCTATGGGGAGCTGCTGGAGCTGTCTATACAGAGACGCTATCCAAGACAACCATCTCAACAAATTTAAGGTGCATTTCACAAGACACATTCTGATAAAAACAAACCTTAAAAAAGCAGTGTGGCAGTAATTATAAATTTTAAGTGCAACATTTGAGAATAGTTCGCCTAGTAGAGTATTGCTATGATAACTTGTTATGTCTGGCAGGTGACTAATGTGGACGATGAGGGGAATGAGTTGGGCTCAGGAACCATGGAGCTCACACAGACAGAGCTCATTCTGCACACACGCAAACGTGATGCCATCCGGTGGCCATACCTTTGCCTGCGTCGATACGGTTACGATTCCAACCTCTTCTCTTTCGAGAGTGGCCGTCGATGTCAGACAGGACAAGGTGAGATGATTTTTACTTCTACTTTTTGCAGATTTAAGACTAAATTGTGTGTAAAGCAAATACCAAAACCTTCTGTGAGCCTTTTATATTTGGTGGTTGATTTGGCTACTTAAAAATAAAGATTCTGTTATAATTTACTCATCCTCATGTTGTTCCAAACCCATTAGACTTTGGTTAATCTTTGAAACACAAATTAAGATAGTTTTAATGAAACCTGAGAGTTTTCTGTCCCTCTATTGAAAGTTCAAGTAACAATCTTAAAAGATAAAAAAAAAGGTCATAAAGGCCATCATAAAACAAATCCATATGAATCGAGCGGTTTAATCCATATCTTGTGACAAGATACGATTGCTTTGAATGGTATGATTTAATTTAGGCTTTTATTTATTTATTTTATTTTATTTAATTTAGGTTTTTATTTACATCTAAACAATGATCACATATATATATATACATACATACATACACACACGTATTGCAAACATGGAAGCTTATGCTGACAAGGATTTTTCTAGCACATGACGCACAAGTGACACACACACAAGCTTCTGTGTTTACCATATGTGATTTGCTATATGTATGTGTTTATTTGTGCATAAAAGCCTACATTAAATCTGTTTATCATATAAAGTGATCGTATCTCTTCACAAGACTTGGATTAAATCCCTTGATTCATATGAATTTGTCTAACAACACCTTTATAAACTTTTTTTTATCTTTTGGTGGTAACACTTTAGTTTAAGGACCAATTCTCACTATTAACCAGTTGTTTATTAGCATGCATATTGGCTGTTTATTAGTACTTATTTCTGCATGACCATATTTTAAATCCCTTAACCTTACCCCATACCTAGAATTAACAACTAACTTGATAACTATTAATAGGCAGCAAATTAGGAGTTTATTGAGTCAAAAGACTTAGTTAATAATTAGTTAATAGTGAGAATTAGTCCCCAAACTAAAGTATGACCGATTTGGTTACCTGGACTTTCAATGCAGGGACAGAAACCTCTCAGGTTTCATTAAAAATATATGAATTTTCCAATGGGTTTGGAACGACATGAGGGTGAGTAAATTTAAATTTTTAGGTGAACTACCCTTTTTAACGTGTCTTGTAGTAATATTAGTTATAATTAAATTAAGTTCAGTTTAATGCTGTCATCCTAATTTAGGATTTGTGTGCCAATATATTTTTGCACCTTCCCCCATGCATGAAAGTACCACTCCACCTATGCATTTATTATTATTGTTTTGCTATTTTCTTGCATGTTTGACAGGGATCTTTGCATTCAAGTGTTCTCGTGCAGAAGAGATTTTCAACCTGCTGCAGGAGTTGATGCAATGTAACAGCATCAATGTGGTGGAGGAGCCCATGATCATGACCCGGCCCGGGCATGCACCAGAGATGGACATTCCTCGAACTCCACAGACACCCAATAGTGAGTTGAAATATCTACACACTTGACCACACAGGGTTTCATATATACATATATGTGTAAAACAAAACTGTAGTCATCAGTTGATCAGTCTTTACTGTTTTAATAGGGTCAAAATATTTGAACAGTGGGATCATGTTAGATATCAGTTATGAAATATGGATAGACAAGTTAATTATTATGTCACGTCAACGGTATTGCTTTTTTTAGAAGTAGAATTTAAACACCTATCCACCTGTATTTACATATTTTCACACTCCGTTCATTAAATGTCTCTCACAACTTTATTTTTATTTTCAGGTGTGCTGTGAAGCATTGACATTTCTGTCATAACATTGACATTAGGAGATTTTTGTAACATAATATGTAACTAGTCATCATTTTAGCCTTTTGGAATTCAAGTTTATTTGTATAGCGCTTTCACAATACATGCTGTTTCAAAGCAGCTTTACAGAAAATGCTTGTTTCAATGTCACAATTCACTTAAATAGTCATAGTGAATTTTTGAAAGCATATCTATTCTATGTAGGTATGTATAATTATTTTAAAGACCCCAAAGAAACAAAATTGGAGTTTTGTGGTTTTTAGTCTGTTAGCATTAGGCTTTTGTTAGACAGGCCATTGAGGTCATAGGCAAAATGGTCCAAAAATATTGATGACTCATTTCACACATGTTCTTGATGACATATCTTGCCCACATATCAACAGAATGTAGCTTATAGGAGGAAGACCTAAATGTTACCTGCTTATGTGTACTGTGCTTTGGTCTTTTTGTGTAGCCCCTGCATTCCCAATGCAGGGTTTTCCTAATGGATTCCCAGGATACCCAATCAGTGCAGACTCATCGCAGCCCTCTCTCACCAACGACCACAGACACAGCCTCATGGGACTGGATGACCATGTGAGAACAAACACCTGCCTTTGCACACATACAGTAGCCTCAAAAAGTATCTGGATGCTCAAGCAGCATTGCATTAGACAAATAAACAAATAATGTTAGACCTTTTCTCAAAACAACTTGTTTTATTCATTTTTGCTTGAAAAGTATGTTGTGCTACTTTATATTAAAGGGGTCATATGACGTTGCTAAAAAAGAACATTATTTTATGTATTTGGTGTAATGAAATGTGTTTATGCGGTTTAAGGTTAAAAAAACACATTATTTTCAACATACTGTACTGTACATCCTCTATGCTCCGCCTTTCTGAAATGCCTCGATTTTTACAAAGCTCATCGTTCTGAAAAGCAAGATGTACGCTGATTGGCCAGCTATCTAGTGCGTTGTGATTGGTCGAATTCCTCAAGCGTGTGACGGAAATGTTAAGCCCCTTACCATACTGTGATGCCATGTCCCGGCGCTACGAGACAAAACCAATAAAACCCATTATAAACTAGGCATTTGTTGCATCCAGTGGGGACATAATTACTGATTATAATTACTTATACTGTCTTTTTACGAGTTGCGTTGCATCGCGCCGCGATAACATAAAACCATGTCTGCATTTGTGATCGGAGAAACGACAAACAACAAGCGCTACTCTACACTGCTCAAAACTCGCGTTTGAATCATCAGTGGCAAATCCTTTAAATATGAAAACGTACTTACAGGCTGTGAGTCAGCATTATTTGTCAGCATCATAGACTGTATAGGGTCAGCATGCGCGCCGAAAATCCAAATCTTCCCACACAGTGATGTAGACATGTGGGGGCGTGTTTAAACGAGGCGTTTTAGGGGGGCGTGGACGAGTCTTAACTTTTATAAAGAATATCTCTTTAGGTTTGAGACTTTAGTCTTTGCAACTTTAGGGATCTTATCTATGCACGAACAGCTTGTAACACTCCAAAGAGAAAGGAAAGCTTGAAATCGCATCATATGACCCCTTTAAGTAAATGACACTTGATTTGATGTTGTTTTATCTAATGCAGTTGACATTAATATGCGTAAGTGTGTCTTAAATTAAAAAAAAAACTTTTGAGGACTTTGTACGTTTGAATAATAATATTACTTAACTTGAAATTAATTAGATGAATTGGACCCTTTTTACATTTCTGGGGTTCTCAGAAGCAGGAGTCATTAAAGATTGGTAAACTTCTCTAGTGGTGATCGGAAACAACTATAATTTTTGCATTTCCATTCGCCCCAATAGCAAAAGAAAAAATCCATGATAGCGGTTCTATGACTTTCCATAAGAGGGAAAAAAAATATTGCAGACCGATTATGTTTGTTAGAAGAGAAAAAGGTGTCAAATTTGCTGTCACTTCCTTAGCCACTGTATCAGAAACACTCACACAGCAGAATTAACCAGTTTTCATTAATTTAATGCCAAGGTAATAAAACGCAAAGTATAGTGTTATTGTTACGGAGCTGACGAGACGAGAGGCGTGCGGATCCATGTGCAAGCTTTTATTAATATACATAGTCAAAAACACAGGCAGGGTCGAACAACAGCAAACAGGTATGGCACAGGCAAGACAAAAGAGCAATCCTAAACGGGCTTGAGTCAGACGACAGCAAACGTAATCCAGAGGGTTTGACAAAAGGGGTAATCCGTAAACGTGAGCATAAGGCCAGGCGAGGAGCAAACACAGTCCGAAACAGCAAGCAAAGGGTTAATCCAAGATACGTGGCAAGAATCAGGAACCAGGAAAACAGGCAAGGCAAGACTATGACTAGACTATGAAAACTAGGGCAGGCTCCGTAAAGTAGCTATCAAAGTGATAAACGCTAAACAATACTTGGCGTTGAATGGTGGTGTGAGACTGATTTATATATTGTGTGTTATTGGTAGCAGTTGTGTGTGATTGGTTTCAGGTGAGCTTGTGATTAGTGCAATGGAGCATGGGAAATGTAGTCCAGGGGGATGTGTAACAGTCTGTGTAGTCCATGTGGAGAGCCGGTGACCTCTGGTGGTGAGAGAACGGAAGTTTATAAACCCGATTTGTGACAGTTATAAATCTACATAATTTTTTAAAATGAAAACATAAAAAACTCTTTTAGATTTACAATATTATCTGTGGAAACACCATCATCACAGTCTGTAATAAGAGTCTATTTACAAATGGACAGTTCAGATCCTTTGCTTCAAAAGTGGAACACTTTATCTTTTTCCAGGTGTTAAAATATTAATAATGTAAAATTTAGTCCAGGTAAATAGTGTGCCATCAGTCATTTAAACATCAATTTAACTACCTTTTCTCGTTTGTTTCCAGACCCATACATATGTGAATACAGTGAGCATGGAAACTGACCTCTCAAGCCACCACTGTGTCCACTCCCTGCCCGAAGTACGGCCCACCACCTTCCCGGAAACTTCAACTACCACCACCATACGTGGGGGCCCAGTCCCAGGCCAGCCCAGCATGCACTGTTGCTCCCTGGACGACCCTCACAAAGACCCTCAGGTCTTCCTCCAGCCTGGAGCCCAGGAGGTGAAGTTCATGTTAGGCCCGACCCCAGCACAGCGCCACCTAATGGAAAGAGACAGAGACCGCCACATCACTCACCCGATTCGAGCACCAGACGGCAGCTCTGAAACAGAAGGAGAGGAGACTCCGTCCGTACACATGTGCAACACGCACTCTTACCACCATTGTCATCATCTAATCCACCGACACCCTAGCATGGAGCCTTGCCCGGAAAGCCAGCTGACATATGAGAATATCAACGGACTCCGTGGGGCACGTAGGCAAAGGCTGAGTCCGAGCACTGTGTCTCAATCTCAGTCTTTGGGCTCCAGTAGCAGTAGCAGCACCACCGGTGATTCGCGCACACACACGCATCCGCACTCCCTCCCGCTCACGCACACACACGCCTCCCCGCTGCCTCCACAGGGATATGGGTGTGACCGGGGAATGGGGGTTGGTGGTCATCGGCGCACCGCGTTGCTCAACTATGAGAACCTTCCGTCACTCCCCCCGGTTTGGGAATATCGTGCGCTTCAGCGTGAGGAAGAAGAGGATCAGGATGAAGACGAGGATGAGGACGAGTATGAGGAGGAAGAGGAAGAAGAATATGATGAGTATGAGTATTCCGAAGGGCCCACAACCCCAAATGGATACCATCAAGAGAGTGGTGGCAGCGGTGGGATTCATCGTGATGCCCTGCAGAACTATGTCAACACTGAACAGGTGCGTCAACAAGAGCATGAGCAAATACATGTAGAGAATATGCCAAATCTAATTCCAGGGTAATATCAGGGAATTGTAAAATACTGATTTCCAGGCCTGGGAAGTTATGTGAATAAGTAAAATTTCATAAATACACAAAAAAAGTAAAAAAATAAATAAATAAAAATAAAATAATAATATATATATATATTATATAATATTTATATGAATATTGAACATATATGAATTCATCGAATAGAATAAAATTACAAATTAAATATAAAAAAATATTTTATTATAAAATTATAATGCAAGGTAAATACAATAATAATAATAATTTTATAAATGTCAGGTAAATTTCTAGAGTGAATATTTATTTATATAGTTATGCTTAGCTCTAAAATAATTAAATTGGCTAGTTATTGCTCTTTGAAAGTTCAGTCTGTATAAAATTATTTAAAATTTTTTATTGACTAGTAACACTGAAATGTACTTACATGCAAACTCTTAACAGCTACAGCCTCCAACACATCTTCGTCACGCTTGCCCTCCCCACCCTCACCCGCCTGAGAGGGCCAACCGGGTTTTCAACTTCGACTTCAGACGTCAGCGAGTGGGACGTGGCAGCGCCACCTGCGAGCAGCACAGCCGTCACCCGCCTCCTCCTCCTCCCTCTCGCCAGCTCAACTACATCCAGGTGGACCTGGAGGGTGAGCCCTCCGGTTGCTCGGGACATGGAGGAGGGGCTCCGGTACCACAGAGACCTCCTCCCCTCAAACGTGGCATGGCTGCCGCCACAGCGGCTCCGTCCTCCCGCCGAGGAGAATGCTACGCCGTGATTGACCTAAAGAAGACAGCAGCCATGTCCAACCTACAGAAGGCTCTCCCTCGGGATGACGGCACCTCACGGAAGACACGCCACAACAGTACCGACTTGCCTCTGTGAGAGGGAAAAAGAGAGTTGCAGGTATGACAGGAATACAAATGAGGGAAAATGTTCATTAAAGAAAGTTTTGGTGGTATTTTCCTCCCACCATTATAGTGAAGCCTCTATTTTCTCATTTTCTACACTCATACCAACTGCTGCTTGATGAAATAGTAACTCCATTGAGTAGAACACTGAACATTTTATTTAATTTTTTCTCACATTTTGCGTGGGAAGGTTGGGAGATGATAGTTGACTACTTATCACCGTTGTTTTTGGTTGCTGTCTGGGCTTTGGGACAAAGAATTGGGTTCAGAAAAAATGCTTAATTCAGGAAACAATCTGCAGTGTCTTAATCCTTTTTTCAGTTTTGTTTTGTTTGTTTGTTTTTTATATTTGTCATTTATGGTTTGTTGATTTAAAGGGATAGGTCACCCAAAAACTAAAGACAGCGGTCTGCTAGATAACTAAAATATCATATATATTTTGAGTGATATTAAGATGAATAGATGATTTTTAGGTGAACTATTCCTTTTATTCCTTTTCAGTAAGGCAGCATAGTATTTTGACACTTGAGCAGAACGGACTTGAAACCACCATAAGTGTTTCATTACGTAGTAAGATAATATAAAAAATATCAAAATATATAAAAGTTTCTTCCGAAACTAACTGAAGACAAGCTCTTCGTCAGCATAAAGATACTCCAGCAGTCTCTCTCATTGTCTGTTTCAGTTCCCATATGTAGCTATGTATGTGGAGGCTGCAACAAGGATGAAGAGAGCTAATTGTTCAGTATTTGTATGCCACTTGAGTCTTTTATCCCCAGGAATTGATTTGATCAATTCAGTTTGCACTTATTGGTCTCAAATTGTAACTGAGCCTCCCGTTATTTCATAATTCCCCACTAAGTTATGGCAAAATAAAGTTTACACAATTAAAAGTAATTCTTCAGAACATGATCCATTGTATCTCTTTGGGTTTGTGGTGGTTTTGAAATAGAGAATTCTATGTTTTAAAGTGCTCTGTTTTGAGTACTAAATCCAAACTTCGGCCCAGCAAAACACATGGAAAGGGAGGATCATTCTGATCCAAAAATTAGCTTATTTTGTTCAGTATCTGCTCAAGATTTTGCTCTTAGCACCATTGATAGTCCTTTTTTATTTTACTATTTTTTCTCTTTTCCAATCAGAACATGGTCAGATATCAGATTTCACAGAAATTGAAAGGAAAGAGCAATTTAAAACAGACATTTGCATTGAAAAGTAAGTAAATAAATATTTTCAAGTAAAAAAAAAAAAAAGTATGATACAATAAAAAAACTGCTATTCTCACATCCCCAAAGTGACAATATACCTGAGAGTGACAAATCTCTGTGAATCCGAGAGTGTATTTATGTACATCTATGTTTTGTAAAGCTACGTAAAGCACCATATGCATATTCAGAGGTAAGAATGTTAATTATTTTTTTATATCTTAAAAAGTATGCCAGGAATCATGAGGCAAAACATATTTATTTAATTTCAAATTATTTATCTATCTAGCTGTCTGTTAGTTTATTTATTCATTTATTTATTGTTTCGTATTTGAATTATTCGTACAAGTAGATAACATGTTGTTAGATTAGTCGTTTTAGAGATACCAAAGGTGGTATGGGAGACCACAGAATCTACCTTGGTATTAGTTAATGTCTTTTTTAAACTGCAGTTTCATGTTGAATAATAACTATTTGAACATATTGTGCCAAAAATATAATGATATCACTGAAATATGTGCCATTGGTAAATGTTGAATTTTAGGGCTAACAATCAGCAAAATGTAAAATATAAATGCAGCTGTTCTTTACAATTACATCATGATCAGTTCAGGGCTTGATAATATTTTGTCTATAAGTACACTAAAAAACTAGACATGTCAGTGTATTCCCAATGAAATCCCATTGTATCTATCCTAATTAGTTAAAGGTGATATTTTATAGTCTCTAACATTACTGCTGTTTTTCATTGGAATTTCATAAATCAGCTATTTTTATAACACAGTTAGTGTTCTAATATGGTTATGCATATTTTGTTTTTCAATTTTAGCATTTGCATTCTTATGGTTGTTTATTCAGCCCTAAAATGAATTTATCTCTCACCAATGATACTGATGTAGCTATACATTTCTGATGTTATGAAAATTTTGCTAGGGACCTCCAAGAGCTGAGGTTTTTATCTTACTTGCTGGGCGTGGATGTAGACCCAGTTTTTCAAAATCTTACTGGCAGCCATATTGTTCTGAGCGCAGGGCTTTGTGGGCCTTACTTATAGTACACTTTTTTTTTAGCAAAAAGTTGATCATAACTGATATCTAATGTGAGATGGGTTGTACTTACTATTTTAACTCCATTGGAAACTAACGACATCACAGTAGATTTAAATGTTTTGCCAGAAGCCATAATTGAAAGAAAATATTTTATGGGTCAGGTACCAGTATCTTATTTTTTAAGGAAAATGTTCAGAGTAATAAATGTGATTTATTTTTCTATCACCAAAATTTTAAAATGTAAAAAAAAGTGAAAATAACTGATTTAAAGATTATATGCTACATCGTTGTGACGTTTTCATTTTGAGAGCCTTGCAGTTCAATACAATATTGCTGCCAAATAGTAAATCCAAATAAAATCAACATAATACACTCACAATCACATTTAAAAAGTGAAGTGACGTGACATGTGACGTGACATGTGACCAAGTATGGTGACCCATACTTGGAATTAGTGCTCTGCATTTAACCCATCCTTAGTGCACACACACAGCAGTGAACACACACACACCGTGAACACACACCCGGAGCAGTGGGCAGCCATTTTTGCTGCGGCGCCCGGGGAGCAGTTGGGGGTTCGGTGCCTTGCTCAAGGGCACCTCGGTCGTGGTATTGAAGGTGGGAGAGAGCGCTGTACATTCACTCCCCCCACCTACAATCCCTGCCGGTACGAGACTCGAACCCGCAACCTTTGGGTTACGAGTCCGACTCTAACCATTAGGCCACGACTTCCCCGCTTTTTTTTTTTACATACTTGTTGTACTTTAAGAATGCGATGATGAACTATTTGGACATTTTAGACACTTTTCAGAGGATCAATCTAGTTTTTAACATCTATATTTTGGTATTGTGGTATGATAAACATTTTGCAATAACAGCTAATGGATTCATATCAGAATTTGTTTGAGTTGCTCAAGAACATGTTCTGTGATACAAGTCACAGTTGTGTATGTATTCAGAAAGGACTGGATCAGCAGTGGGTTTACTGTCTTTCTCAGGCCTCATCTTGATAAACGTGCGCTATATGTGTATTTAAACCAGGCTTGAGGGAAAAAAAGATCTAGTCATCTTGTCTGTAGGTGTGGGATCATAGAGAACTTGATTGTGCCATAAGTGATTTTCATCCACTCTTTTAAAATAACGTGTAGCTATTGTGGAAATTTAAAGGTACAGTAGCACATACTAACTAGAATCCTGTGTTGACTTTGCGCGAGGCCGCGTTGGAGTGTAAGTGCTTGTTTTGTTGGTTGGTTGGTTTAGTTGTTTTATGTTTTTATACCTTCCATAAACCTCATTTATTTCATTCTTTATCAAGGGCAATTAGCCTTCGAGTTGAGTTACATGTTAGACCCAGGTTAAATGCACTGAAATTGTAATTGAGTGAGCAATCATCTGAAAGTACTGTAAATGCCTATGTGAAATCATGTTTTTTTTTTCAAAATTGACCAAGAAGTATAATGACTGAACGTGCTTATTGACCTAAATGAGAAAGAGTTTAAACCTTTCAGTTTTTTTGTTTCGATGAAAACAACATTGAACCTCTTAGTTATGGAATGCCAACTCTCATCGAGTGATTATAATTGAGTTTCTCATCTAAACCTGGGATGGTATTCCACTTGAAGAGGGTTTCGCAGTGACCTTATCGAATGACCTGTCCTATTGGCAGTAAACTTACATTGTCATAATAAAGCTTAGGTGAAGCTCAATGACTGTGATGTACTGTACATTAATGTGAATGTGTCTCAAATGTGTCAGAGAACGAGAGCTGCCCATGCATGGACTCTTTACCGGAGACTGCATTTCTGAAGCTCCTCAAACTGTCTCGCTCTCGAACCATCTTACTCTCTGTATGAATGTACCATGCAGAGATGGACTTGTAAAATGCTCAGATGAGGTGATTTACACTCAATGTTTCTATCCTCCCTGATGAAAAGATGTGTTAATGTTAATGTTTCGTCTCAGAAATTCCTAATTCAATTCGATTTTTTGATTATGTTTCTTTATATACAGTATTTACATTTTCTTGTAAGTATGTAATTCTGTGTATGTACATAACATATATGGGTATGCAGTTGTAGTCAGCTTCTCCTGTGTTCGTTTGTGTTGGCGCAACAGACACTACTTTTGCCACAGCCATTTGTAGAAAGAGCAACGCCTTGACAGTCATTCCATTAGATGGACATTGCAGTCTCTATAAACAGATCAGAGATCTTATATAGTCTGTTGATGTTGCAGTTGCAACCCTTCCCCATTCTTACAATGCAAAGCAGGCATGCTCCATGTTGAATGTTATTTTCAGTCATATAAACTTTTGAAGAGAAAGGCTTGTATAATAAAAATGAATGTGATTAAATGTAATGTCAACATTAAAACTGGAAATGTCATCAAGTGTTTATCTCTGATGCATGTTTGAATCTGAGAACAAGATGGATCGCTCTCGAAAGAAACAGAAACTTATGTACTCTCCTTTTCTATTGTGAACTGTCTACGTAGTACACTAGATGGCAGCAAAGGCTACAATAACGTAAAAGAAAGAAAACGCACTAAAAAACGAACAAGGGAATAAACATACGTTATAAAACAATATTTGTTACGTAAGTTTAAATTAATTTAATAAAAACATGTTAATTAAACATTTCTTTATTATTAATCATCTACATTTTTATTAATGGTGTTTGCTGAGGCATTATTACTATTGCTGAATGGGTTGGAATATAGAAAATATCAGGTATGGTTATCTTGTTTTATTTTAAATGTTTAGAGTAATAAAAGTTATGTTTATATCACCAACATTTCCAATTTAAAGCAGTTTAAAAAGGAGAAAATGATCAATCTAATAAAGATTATGTGCTCCTCTTGTTTGATCATTATTACATTTTCAGGTGGAGAGCCTTGCAGTTCAATATTGCTGCCAAATAGTAAACCCAAATAAAATCATCATATTACACTCACAATCACAATAAGCTTACGTTTTGTACTTGAAACACTTTCAGACACTTTTCAGGGGGTCAGCCTAGTTTTAACATCTATATTTTGGTATGAAAAAAAAAACATTTGTCAATATTTTGGGGGATTTGAACAAACTATTTAAAAATGACTTTAAAAAGTAATGTATCAGAAAACATTATTCTATTAGGTTTTAAATTCTGTTCTATTTATTTTTTTGTAAAAATAGAATACCTATTACAAAACAAACATATGGGGTCAGTAAACAACCACCCCCTAAAAACATTGAGAACGCCATAACACTATATCTATACAACCTCAACTAATCATTGTGGCTGCCAGTTGTAGACAGGCAAGCACCACTCATATTCTTGAGAAATAGTAAAATCAAGCTTATTAATAATTACTTGATATCACATGTTTGTATTATTATTATCATCATCATTTATAGGCATTATTAGGCCTATACTTGTCGTCCATGGCAACCACACATCCGGGTAACTGATACCTGTCCTATCACACCGCGGACTCGCGCTCTCTCGCTTCAAACAAACGCAAGTGGCGCCACATTAAGTCTTAGTGCATTGAAAATGAGACCTCAGACTATTGTTTTATTAGCGGAATATCCATTTAACAGGTAAGAAATAACTTTCAGATTAACATTTCATGTATTTATTTGGTGAGTAGCCTTGTTAGTAAGTAGAAGGAAAATGCAGTCAGTTGATCATTATCTCAAAATAGCCTACAAACTGATGCAGGTTATTTTGTGCTGACTGTACATTATTTCTACTTATTTATTTACTTATTATTAAGGTTATTTAGAAGCTGGCAGAAAGCTATGGAGACGAAACCTGCAAAAACAATAAATAAATAAATAAATACACAAATAAATAAATATGCAAATAAATAAATAAATGTCTGTATAAATGCACAAATTCTTGTTTAAATACATATAGAAATAATTAAACATGTAATTAAAGTAGGCAAATAAATAAAATAAATTGGTGGGCAAATGGAAAATGTTTAAGGAAATGCTAAACTCATCCTATTTATTTTCCTTTGATCACTGATTTATTTCTGAATGTAGTTACACATTTATTTTTCCTCTGCACAACATGCTAATGAGAGGGTGTCAACCAACGCCCCCAGCTATCACAAGACCCGAGCAAGTCCATGGTTGGCACCCTCTCATTAGCATGTTGTGCAGAGGAAAAATAAATACGGAACTACATTCAGAAATAAATCAGCGATCAAAGGAAAATAAATAGGATGAGTTTAGCATTTCCTTAAACATTTTCCATTTGCCCACCAATTTATTTTATTTATTTGCCTACTTTAATCACATGTTTAATTATTTCTATATGTATTTAAACAAGAATTTGTGTATTTATACACACATTTATTTATTTATTTGCGTATTTATTTGTGCATTTATTTATTTATTGTTTTTGCAGGTTTCGTCCTCCATAGAAAGCTGCTTATGTACATGATAGCGTTTACTCTTGTGCTGAACTGAGCAGCAGTAAGTTCCCTGTGGTGGAAATGGAATTGAAACGCAATCATAGTTTAATTGATGGGATTTAAATGCATATCCAGAGATAAGATATTGGCTTTCAGACCATCCACGAGTTTGAATTGGAATTGTAAACATTAGACATACAGAACATCCAAAAACTGTTGTTTCTGATTTAGCTAAATTGACTTTACTATTGTTTTTGGACAAGTTTGTGACAGCTAGGCCTATTTGCGATATAATTTAGGACAAAAAGATTAGCTTTCTTTAAATGACTAAACCCTAGGAAGCCCAATAATGTTACTTTCCCACAAACAAGATCAGGCTGGAATGTTCTGAGGACAAGTAAATATTTGTTATTTTGTACTTACTTTTTTCTTTTCTTCTCTCTCTCTCCTCAGGCACAAAACTGTCAGTAAAAAACTAACAGTTTTCACATTTAACTGCACCTGAGAATGCATCTGTAAGTCAAGTATGTTTAAACAAAGTACCAATTATTTAACTGTACACTTCAGAACAGCTAGTTGTTGTATATATTTATATAGCAAACCATCAAAACAAGACACGTGATGATTGCCAATATTTATTTTTTGTTTATTTACATACTTAATTTAATAACTTTTGGGGGTACAAACTAAATAGTCCATATAATTATTATTTTTATTATATTTTACTATTATACCTATTATAACTGCAGAGAATGAAGGAAAACAAAACATGAACTAAAAATGTCAAGATGCACTTCAGACTATTATGATATTAGCATGTATAATGATCTGACAAGCAAAACAAAAATGTGGATGTGTACATGCATCTTAACAATGTACAAGGCAAAAGAAAGTGGATGTTTAGTTAGAGCCATTTTAGAGTCATTCATCTTTTTTAAATGCAGGTGTTCTTGTAATGAACATAGTTCATTAGAACCGATATTTCTGTTTGACCAAGTTTTGTTTCATTAATATTTTGTTAATTCTATTAACTGTATTGTAAACATATTGCAACAAATAATTATTTAACTTTTATTTATTTTTATTTTGCTCTTTATTTTTTATATTATTTATTTTAATTTTAAAAAGAGAAAAAATATAGAAGTTGGTCATGCACTACATTCAGGTGCTCTGACATCTAGGCTGCAAAAATATGATGATAAAAATTGTCAGGCATGGCTGATGTAATTTTAGAAGAATTTGTCAAAGGTGTTGAAAAGGTGCTAAATGTTCATACACTAATTTAAAGTGTAATTAAATTGTCAATACTTGAATCATTTATGTACAAAACTCTTGCCTTGTGTATCAGTATTGATCTTTCTTATCTTTTTTTAATCAAATTGCTGTTAATAAACGATTATAAATTATAGAATGATTAGTATGATTCCACTGATATATAGATAAAAATTGTATTGTATATTAATAAAACATTTTTAATTTTTTATTTTAATACTAAAGACTTGAAATACCCTGAATTTCATTAAATCTGATTGCTAAGTGGACACTTTAAATCAAGACATTTTTTCATCATTTTTACTCACAGAAAATATTTAAAGGGGTCATATGATGCAATTTCAAGTTTTCCTTTCTC
>NW_015552666.1:1011414-1019364 GCF_001515605.1 Sinocyclocheilus anshuiensis
TCTATTCACGAACAGCTTGTAACACTCCAAAGAGAAAGGAAAACTTGAAATCGCATCATATGACCCCTTTAATAATGGACTCCAAACTCAGGCAGATAAGCAAGGGAAAACACAACTTAGTATAACAGTGACCGAACAGAGAGTGTCTGAAAGGGAGCGACTTAAATACATAGACAGATGAGAATAATTATCTAAACACAGGTGATTGAGGTAAAATAATAAGGCTAAACGAGACCAGGAACATGACCAAATAAGGGCACACAGGAACTAAAACAAAACAGAAGACAGGAAAACACAGAAACAAGGTGTCCATGAAAACTAAAAGGGTGACAAGTATTAGTAGACCATTTGTTTAATATCTACTAACACTTTATTTTGATGCTCCACCAACAGACATTCAACTACACTGAACAAAATTATAAACGCAACACTTTTGTTTTTGCCCCCATTTGTCATGAGCTGAACTCAAAGATCTAAGACTTTTTCTATGTACACAAAAGGCCTATTTCAAGGCGAAGGAGACAGCAGGTAAAGTCCAAAACTCTCAGTTTAATAATGGACTCAAAACTCACAAGAGAAAACACAACGTAGTATAACGTGACCAGACAACGAGTGACAGAAAGGGAGCAACTTAAATACAAAGATCAGGATAATGAACTAAACAGATAAACTAATAAAGCTCAACGAGACCAGGAACATAACCAAATAAGGGCACACAGGAACTAAAACAAAACAGAAGACAGGAAAACACAGAAACAAGGTGTCCATGGCAACTAAAAGAGTGACATTGACCTTGCTAATGCAGTCACCATAGATATATATACGTAGATGTCTCATTAGCGACTGTTTCTATGGGCCGCTATACTTAAGCCGTCCGCCATATTGTAACGGTCAACTTGACGTCATTCGCCATAGTAATCACTGAATATTCGAAAGATGCCACAATCCTGCACAGACGGCTCTGTGAGAATCTACAGTATGGTGAATCATAGATATGTATAGATTCCCCATTGGACGGCTCCAGGCACGTAGATGTGGCCACCATCTTGGAACCGTCAACTTGAGGTCATTCACCATACTGTAGGTTCTCACAGAGCCATTGAGCCGTTCTGTGCAGGATTGTGGCGAATATTCAGTGCTTATAGTGAATGACGTCAAGTTGACCGTTACAATATGGCGGACGGCTTACGTATAGCGGCCCATAGAAACAGTCGCTAATGAGGCATCTACGTATATCTTTGTGGTGAATGCCGTCAAGTTGACCGTTCCAAGATGGCGGCCGCATCTACGTGCCTGGAGCCGTCGAATGGGGAATCTACACATATCTATGGCAGTCACAACCAAGCAATTCTCAGATATGTCTCCCATGAAAACAATGAACACTTATCAGAAAACACAGTCTTAATAAAAATAACTAGTGACATTCCTCATATCAGACTCTTTAAATGGCAGAAGGAAAAAACAACACCTTAATATTAATTCATAGTGTAAATTCATAAAAGACCCCTTTTTTATTACATAAACATACACAAATCCCAAACTATTTCTTTACTATTATGTGTCAAAGTTGATTTATCGTAGTTGCGAAATATTGGGATTGTAAACAATTACTTTGTAAAATTAAATAAAAAAAATATTTATTTACATTTTTTAAAATAAAAATCTTATGGAATTGACATAGAATATGCCATTATGAAATTCCCTCTGTCAGGACATAGTGGTAATGTTTCCATAAGAGATACACATTTACAGTATATTTCTGTTTTATATATGTTTGTTTAATCTCAATTTTAGCCTACAGGAAGTATAAAGTTCTGCTGGTCTTATGTGATTTTATGGGGATTGAATATCATACTTTTTCTTAAAGAGAAATCAAATAGTACATTTTTAAGAACATTCTAGTGGAAATTTTGCTAGTGGCAGGAGCACATTTTTTCCCTGTGTCTCAGAAATCAATGAACACAGACGAAAGTACAGAGATAATGACTAGCAGCTGTCAGGTTACTGGACTCAGCAGATCAACCCCTCATACCCTCCGTAACCAGAAGCTGAGCATGACAGTAAAGGGCACAGGAAGAACTGCACAGGTCACAACATGATAGACAGCATCCTTTGAAGGGTAGCTACACTGCTGAGAAGAAACCTTTTTTTTATTAAAATGATTGCAGTCGCAAAACTAATGGACTGAATGGAACAAGTTAACACATCTCTACTCTCACCCTCAGGATAAAAAACCTGGCAGGCTGATCACCCGCCGCCCACCCCTGATAATGCTTAAAAGCAGTGGTAAAGAATCACGCTAATACACAAACACCCCAGCGAGTCTAGATATTCACTGTGTCTAGAATCGCTTCTTCAAATCATTCACACACACCTACCAAAGCACTGACGGACATAAACACTGTGAGTATGGCAGGCTCCTCCACCAGGCGGACAGGGAACCAACAGGCTGATCTAAGTCCTGAAGAGAGAGGCCAATGGGCAAACAAGATTTAATTTCTGCTGACTGTGGCTGGAGCTATCATAGGGCTCGGAAATGTTTGGAGGTTCCCATATCTTTGTTATAAAAATGGAGGAGGTGAGCAGTTTTGGACTAGATAGTTGTTGACGGAGTTGATTATATCATTGGGCTCGGAAATGTTTGGAGGTTCCCATATCTTTGTTATAAAAATGGAGGAGGTGAGCAGTTTTGGACTAGATAGTTGTTGACGGAGTTGATTATATCATTGGGCTCGGAAATGTTTGGAGGTTCCCATATCTTTGTTATAAAAATGGAGGAGGTGAGCAGTTTTGGACTAGATAGTTGTTGACGGAGTTGATTATGGTTTTTATGTTATGTGAGATTAAGGGACTAAAACATAATCTGTATCTTTGTATGTGTTATAGTCCTATCTATCACTTCATGTATGTGATATTTATTGAGAAGCATTTATAAACCATCTGTCAGTTTACATAACAAATTGCTGTGCTTGTTTATTAAATCATCAAAAGTTAACATATTCACTACCAGTTACACCTTTGTATGTGATCTGCATTTGTATTCCATTAGGTAGATAACATTAATCCTAAAAAAGGATACAAATACAAAAAAAAAAATTGTAAACTTTTTCCTAAACAATATTAAAAAGTTGATTTTTATCATTTATTTCAGCATTTATTTTTGGGCCTAATGTGCTGTACATTATAAAGTGTACAAAATGAATGTGACATGAGGTCACAATGACCTTAGTGATGTTTATTAAAACATTTAACCTTGTAGCACTGATAATGTATGTGGAAAAGTCATATCTCCAGTTGAATTGGGGGATTCCACAACTTGAACAGAGTATGTATCGTGCTAACTGACTGTTATACTGGACATCACTGACCTTCTTAAGGTATAAAATAAATAAATACCATCTCTTAAATCCTTAGGGGCTTTTTTCATTACATATGTCCTGTACCTTCTTACTTGTGGTATCCCGCTTTTTGTGCTTGAGACGTCTTTGGGTCAGTACACGAATCAGGGAGGCATCACATGTTGGAGAAAGATCTGTCCTCTTTTTGAAGGTGGGTTCCTCACTTCTTGATTAGTATGCATTATGGGATACTTCTTATAATGTAGTGAAATTACCTGTTTGTCATGTTTTTGTATTTTTTTTAAAATAAATGTTTGTAGCATATAGTTAAAATGTAGATTTTTAAAAAGAATAATTGTTGCTTGTAATTATGGACTTGATTCTGCTGTTGTATAAATTGTAATGCATTTGCTAACAATGTTTCTGTGGCCTTTAAGTTACTGTGCTAAAAATTTATATTTGAAATAATGACTTTTTCAACAACTACGTTTAGTTGCAGAAGCTAGTTATCACCCTTAAGATAACTAATTTAGTGACCCACAACACCAAGCTTTTATTACTAATTACTAAAATAAATAATAATGAACTATAATAATAAAATATAGTAAAATATGTTTAATTATATGATAAACAGTGTCCTCTGTCTCTAACATGTACATTTTCATATTTTATTGCATACTGTGTGTTATACATTATTTAAATTTATTGTCAAGTAAAATAAGGCAACATTTGTTTAAAAATTCAGTACTAACACAACTCTCTTTTTCAGGAATGGGTTATGCCAGTCAAATGATAATTGTCTATGGCTCAATCACCTACATCATCATCATAGCCTGGGCCTTTCTGTACCTTTTCTCAGCCTTCAGTGTGCACTGCCCTGGGCCAGCTGCAGCAATCTGTGGAACACAGGTACATTTGGTTAAAGGTCAGATGTATGTATGTATACATGGAAGCCTTGTATCACATTTACTTGTAAGTAAATATGGTATTTTTCTCAGGCTATGTTTCATTTTTTGCCCCCTCTTTTACCAAACATTGATGCTTATGCCAGGATTGGGAGAGGGATATGTATTGAATATTATTTAGGTACTATATATGAACCAGATGTTTTGTGAAATTATTGCATCAGGTTAGGTCTTGGTATATGGGTTCTTAATGTTTATTGCTATATGTTATATACTTTTAACCATATTCGTATATCTTTGATTTTAGATGCTTGTACTGTGCTTAGTGGGAATAATTCTAGTTCAGAGTGGACAACTCCTCTTAATGCCTCTTTCTCTGTGATGGAGTTCTGGCAGTGAGTTAAATTGAAATGCAATGAACATACACTAAGATAATAATAATAATAATAATAATTACATAATATAACAATAACAAAAATAACTTAACAGTTAATATTAAAGTTTGACATTGTAGAAATTTTACTGGACCATGGTACCATGTAAATACAATGGTGTATGAATATGGTAATGTTTTGCTTGTGTCTGTCTCACATAGCAGTTCATTTACATAAGTCGGCCAACTCACCGTTTTGTTATATTGCTTAAACACTTTGCGTGTGTTCAGTCACAGAGTTTTGCGACTGTCCAGTGGAATAAAGTATTTGGGCACAGTAAGGTGGGACTTGGCTCTTATTCTCTTACTTGTCTGGTTCCTGGTCTACTTCTGCATCTGGAAAGGCGTGAAATCTACTGGGAAGGTTACAGTCTTAACAGACATACATATTAGCTGTCATTAAAAAACTAAGGGCGTAATGACAAAATGTACTGCAAATGGCTTAAATAAGAAAAAAATTTAAAATCTTTTTATTACCGGTTTCAGAACTGAAAGCAATTTCCAGCATGCAATACCCAGACCGTCTATGTTATTGTCAATTAAAGATCTAATTAAAAATATTATTATAATATTTACAGGCAGTCTATTTCACAGCAACATTCCCTTATGTTATGCTCCTGATACTGCTCCTACGAGGGGTCACTCTACCTGGTGCCATAAACGGCATCCACTATTATTAAACGGCATCTCAACGGCATCTCAATTTTCAACATCAGCATGAGTATACATATTCTGTATCCTGCTTTTTATGTTACTCTTTCTGAATTGTATTACTTGCTCATTTCTTTGTAAGGTATGGATGGACGCTGGTACTCAAATCTTTTACTCTTACGCCATATGTCTTGGATACCTCAGCTCTCTTGGAAGCTACAATCAATATAACAATAACTGTTATAGGTTAGTGTGCATTGTATGAAGGATGACAATTTATTTGAACTGATAGATTCACTTAATGTGCATCTCACTTATTCATGTTTAAATTAGTGCTGTAATTCAGTAAAAGAATCAGAAATTGGTCCTTCTCTCTCTCGCTCTCTCTCGCTCTCTAATTAATTAATATTACATATTAATAAATTATATATTACACATATTTATATATGTGATTTTTTTTGTATTATTACATTTGTTGAGTATTTCTAAAAAATGTTCCTACAGGGACTCTTTCTTCCTCTGCTTTCTGAACAGCGGAACCAGTTTTTTAGGTGGGTTTGCCATTTTCTCTGTTTTGGGTCACATGGCCCAGGAGCAGGGGGTGGACATATCCCTTGTGGCCGAGTCTGGTAAGAGAAAACATGTTTTATTGTTCTACCAAATGAACTATCAAATTTTAATTTAAATGGAATAACATTGTTTGTTTTAATACGAACTGTAATTGTCACTGCATATCCCAATGGTTTTTAATAATAAAACTAATTAAAGCAGACTCCATTATTTGTCATCCTACTGGATTGCAGTTCACTACCTATTATTTATTTGATCGCTAAGTAATGATTGGAGTAATGCATGGATACTGTAAGATACTTTAGGTGGTGTTGGTCATTGTACCTCCTCCCTTGGCTGCCGTTAGGTCCAGGACTGGTGTTTATAGTGTGCCATCAGGCGGTGACATTGTTGCCATGGTGTCAGTTCTGGGCTGTGTGTTTCTTTATCATGATCATCCTCTTGGGCTTGGACAGCCAGGTTAGACCTCCTTCTCTTTCTTAGCCTAACTTCTGTTGCTTTGCTCTTCTCCCTCTTCCTGCCTCCCCATCCAATGTGCTTTTTTGTGTTAGTTTGTTGGACTGGAGAGCATAATGACGTCAGTGACAGATATCTTTCCCACGGTGTTGAGACGTGGCTTCAGAAGAGAGATGCTACTTTTAGGGATTTGCCTTGTCTGCTACTTGATGAGCTTCTTCATGATCACAGAGGTGGGCCTAAGACAATTCAGCTAATAAATTAGAAAGTAACTAGTGAATAATTTCTATTTTGTTACTGGAAGGCATTTCTGGTCCTACAGAAGTTCACAATCAACCGCATATTCAGCTCAGTTTTCAATTCACTTATGTTACACTGATATCAAACATAAGGCTTGTACAATCCATGGCTGTGCATTCTGTTCATTAGAATATCATTGCTTTTATAAGTGTCCTACTTTTTTTTCACAGGGTAGTCTGTACATCATTCAGTTGTTTGATCATTACGTTTGTAGTGGAGCCACTCTCCTGTTCCTGGCTACATGTCAGTCTGTGGCCATTGGATGTGTATATGGTTGGTAGCTTACACTTAAATACTCCTTAAATTGTTCTTACTACTCTTTCATGGGACTTTATGTGCTTATTTTCTCCAAGGTGCTGACCGATTCTATGAGAACATAGAAGACATGATTGGCTACAAACCCTGGCCCATGATGAAGTACTGCTGGCTCTATGTCACCCCCTCTTGTCTGCGTAGTAAGTTTGTTTCTGTCACATTTTTAAATCGGAACAGTTTAGTGATACAACATTATTTGATATGCACCAAACTCATATGTAAAAAACAAACAAACAAACAAAAGAATCAAACTATATATTTTTTGTCAATTATGTCCTGTAGGGCACCTTTATCTTCTCTCTGGTCAAGTACAGTCCCTTAAAGTTTAATAACACATACGTGTATCCATGGTGGGCATACGCTATTGGCTGATTCCTCGCAGTATACTCTCTCTCCCTCATCCCCATTAACATGATCTACAAACTCTATAAGTAGAAAGGGACCTTCTGGGAGTGTTGTCAAGAAAAATAAATGCTTTTTTTATTGAAAATGTTCATTTCAGCACTATATAAATGTCTGGAAATATTTCTGAAACCTTTAACAGAACCAGCAGGCAACTGTTTCACAACAGGAATGAATTCAATTCATTTCCTATGGATTCAAATGTAATAAGGTTAAGTGAAAAATGTTTTTGTATGTGTTGCCCTCAGCGTCTCCAGTTGGCTTGCACTCCAGCAGAGGATCTACCTCAGTCTCAGAGACCCTCAGCACATCATTATACTCTGTCATCCTGTACAGACAGAGAAAAGACCCCATACAGCCAATAATATTCAAATGCCATTACATCATTTGCCCCGAAATATTAAATAGCAGGTCAGTCAATTAGTCAGGTCAGTCAATTAGTCCTAATGGGTAAATTCATTAAGTTTTTAAGTTTGAAGAAAAAAAATAGTTATGTGGCCTAGTGAAAGTTGAATTAAAGGGGTCATATGATGCGATTTCAATTTTTCCTTTCTCTTTGGAGTGTTACAAGCTCTTGGTG
>NW_015552666.1:1019761-1019868 GCF_001515605.1 Sinocyclocheilus anshuiensis
AGTGTAGAGTAGCGCTTGTTGTTTGTATTGTTTGTTGTCACAAATGCAGACATGGTTTTATGTAGGGCTGCACGATAAATCGCATGCGATATTTAACATATTTAACG
>NW_015552666.1:1022392-1022742 GCF_001515605.1 Sinocyclocheilus anshuiensis
AACGGCTCGTTCTAACACGCCCCCACATATCTACGTCACGATGTGGGAAGATTTGCATAATGCCGCCACTGCCATGTTGTGGAGTCGCTGTGTGTTTCGTTGTGAGAGTGAAACTACTTTGTTTGGTCTTCCAAAAGAGGACACAACTAGAAAGCAGTGGTTAAGTTGTATTTACAACACTGTTCCAGAACAGTTCAACCCAAATATTCCAATGTGTCCAGCGCATTTTATGGAGGACTGTTTCCTGATCCTGGAAGAGTAGACTACAATGACGGCTGCTCTGACTCACAGACTGTAAGTACGTTTTCATTTAAAGGATTTGCCACTGATGATTCAAACGCGAGTTTTGG
>NW_015552666.1:1022773-1023000 GCF_001515605.1 Sinocyclocheilus anshuiensis
CTGATTACAGAACTGGCTTTCTGACAAGATGCGCATTAAATATCGCATGCGATTTATCGTGCAGCCCTAGTTTTATGTTTACGCGGCGCGATATGCAACGCAACGCGTATAAAGACAGTATAAGTCATTATAATCAGTAATTTTGTCCCCACTGGATGCAACAAATGCCTCGTTTGTAATGAGTTTTATTGTTTTTGTCTGGTCGCGCAAGGACACGCCATCACAGT